>NC_051402.1:669644-684644 GCF_015228065.2 Penaeus monodon
GGGATTTTCTTTCGATAATACATTTTTACTTTAGGGATAACAAACATCGTAAGTCTTGTAGAAAAAACAAATATAATAGCGGCCATGTTGAGGACGAAATTCACTTACAACAACATCATTATATATTATGTCATTATGCAACATCATTATATATCATGTCTGGTCCATAAGAGACTTCATATAAAAAAAAAGTTTCTCAAAAAATACCAAAATTCTGCAATTGCCAAGGACACCGAGTCTACGGAGTTGGACGCCACATTTCAACATCTTCGAGCCTGGCCTTGCTGACATGCAACTAGTTACCGGGCTCTATAAAATCTGGAGGAACAGGTATTGTGTCACGTAGCCTCTCTAACTCGCTGGCGATACTCTGATGATACTCTGTATGATATGTATGATGGCGAGCGGGCGGGTGGAGGTACAGGTCCTCTTGTGTGTGTGTGTGTGTGTGTGTGTGTGTGTGTGTGTGTGTGTGTGTGTGTGTGTGTGTGTGTGTGTGTGTGTGTGTGTGTGTGTGTGTGTGTGTGTGTGCGTGCGTGCGCGTGTGTGTATGCGTGTGCGTGTGCTCTCGCCATTGCACATAACGAGATAATTAACCTGCTTCCCCTTCCAATCGAAACTCTCCCATTCCTATCACTCTTTCTCTTATTCTCATACTTATACCCATTACTCTCATTCCACTTCCTCCTTCGCCTTCCTATGTCACCGAATTCCATCACACCTGTCACATTCCACCGCCGATACCCCCATTGCACCATTACCATTACCACTACCATTACCATCACCAGAAATATTAAGCTTAATACCATCATCACCCGAAACATTCCGACAACGATCACTATCATTCCCCACGAGGTCACTATCACCCTGATATCATTATCTCCGTGACGATCGCCAGCGCCCTTACCACTATGGATCGTCACCCCAATTCTTTCCGGCCACACCGAGCCCGCAATTACTAAAGAGGGGTGGGGGGGAGGAGGGACCGATGACCAAAAAGCCATCATAAAGACCATGGAAATACGTGTGGCTGATGGTTGTCAAAGGGAAGTGGCTGGAGGATGAGGGGGGTGGGAGGGGCAGAGGGGGTGGTGAAGGATACCCTATTGCAAATTCTCGCGTGGCGCCTCCGAAAGACGTCTGTTGCAGACATTTGGCATTCGAATTATTTGCTAGATAAATGATTCAGCCGATATGTAAAGCGAGCGGGTTCTTCCTCCAACAGCTGACTCTGTCCCGTGATGAACGGACGCCGAGGCAGAGGCAGTGCCACGTCCCACCGCTCTCTTATATCCGGCGCTCTGTTTATGCAATTATGCGACTTTTTTTTCTTTCGTTTCTTTCCTTTTTTTTTCTTTGGCGCAGTTGGTAATGTTCTCCGCTTCCTGGAACAGCGGGTGATGCGAGCCAGAAGGGCGTAGACGCTGTTGTTCAAAGGGCCGAAAGTTTGTCTCTTTTACGGGCTCGCCGAGAAGCGTTTATACCCCATCGGTTAACACAAAGCTGCTCCACTTCCCACGCGTGTCCGGTAGCGTTTCGCTGAAATGACCGCGAAACCCTTCATCGGACGGAACACGTAGCTGCTTCATCACAGAGAGCCGTCATCGACAACGTCATCGCGGCCATCGTGCAAACCCCGCTTCATCCTCGTCGTCGCCATGTTTCTCCCACCTCGAGAGATGGCAAAAGCGCCCCTGTCGGCCGTCACCACCAACTGCCCGCAGGTATCACGAGGGCGAGGGCGTGAAGGAGGCGCGAGGGGAGGGGCAGCGGGGGCGGGGAAGGCCCTGCACGCGAGCCTCCCCGACGCGCCGCCAGAGACCCGTTCGCCCCGACTCGCCACAAAGCATGCACTCCGACGCAGGGGCACGCCGACGACCGACCTTGGAGAACAACAGCGATAATAAAAAAGGTAAACAGCCATTAACCATAAGAATAAAATAAGATATTATAAAAAAAAATAATAATAAAATAAAATAAAAATATGAATACGTAAGAAGCAGGAACTACTTCATCTGAAAAAAAAAGTTAACCTGACATGAATAACACAGTTTATCACCGTAATTCCCATTGGCAAAAGAAGCCCCGGATCACAGCCTTTGTCTAATAGTCTTTATCTCACTAGACCTCAATAGCGCAAAGGAACCATCAAAAAGTCATCAACGAAACAAAAGAAAACAGACTTCAACAGATACAATAACGACCAACAAAAGAATACAGACTTCAACAGATACAGCAATGACCTAAAAGACAAAAACAACAACAAAAACAACAACAACAAAACCAACAACAAAAATAATCCATAACCTGACCAGAGAAGGGGGGGAGGGGGTGCGGCGTCTTACAAAAGGCTCCCAGCGGACCGACACCTTCCCTTAAAGAGCGACGGCGCGGGACATTCCCAACACTGCCGTTGCATTACTCGGGTCGCGCCGGTGCCACGCTGTCACGTAATTACAGGCTGGCATTTGTTCTAAGGACAATCGCGGGGTCATTAATGCTAAGCCATGGTCATTCTGGGGCAGGGAATTGCCTTTGCTTAACACGGAGGCAGGAGGGGAAGGTAAGGCCGAGAGAGAAAGAGGGGAACCGGGAGAGGGAAAGCGGAATGCAAAGGTTAAAGTGTGTGAATGTACAGACACATCTATCTATCTATCTATCAATATATATGTATGTGTGTATATATATATGTATGTATATATAATATATCTAGACATGTACATACATACATACATACATACTTATTTACAACCCCCTCACACCTAGACCCACACATATATGCACACACGCACATATCTACATATCTACATATCTACATGTATGTGTATATGTATGTATATGTAAGCATATCTGTGTGTGTTTGTACGCACACACACGCACACACACACACACACACACACACACACACAAACACACACACACACACACACACACATATTTACTTACTCATATGCATGCATACATTAGGAGGGTCTTGACATTCCGTCTGGCCAGCCAAGCTCCAAATCGACATGACCTCCTGACTGACTGACTGACTGAAATACCTCACACTGACCTTCGCCGACATCTTCCCCATGACCTATTTTGCCACCCAGCGCCATGGGTCGCCATAAATATCGCGTAATATAACTCACGCGTGTTATGGCGTGAGCTGTGTGAGAAATGTGCCCGTTTGGCAAAAGGTTTCTCAGCTTGTTTGTTTGTTTGTTTGTCTGTGTGTCTTTATGTCTGTTTGTCTGTCTCTATCACCTCTCTCTCTCTCTCTCTCTCTCTCTCTCTCTCTCATTCTCTCTCTCTCTCTCTCTCTCTCATTCTCTCTCTCTCTCCCATTCTCTCTCTCTCATTCTCTCTCTCTCTCATTCTCTCTCTCTCTCATTCTCTCTCTCTCTCTCTCTCTCTCTCTCTCATTCTCTCTCTCTCTCCCATTCTCTCTCTCACTCTCCTCTCTCATTCTCTCTCTCTCTCATTCTCTCTCTCTCTCATTCACTCTCTCTCTCTCTCTCTCTCTCTCTCTCTCATTCTCTCTCTCTCTCCCATTCTCTCTCTCTCATTCTCTCTCTCTCCCTCATTCTCTCTCTCTCTCTCATTCTCTCTGTTTCCATTATTTTCCTTTTTGCCTGTACTTAGGCTTCACATTTTCTTTTCTTGTTATCATGTATCTATCTATCTGTCTATCTATCTATCTATCTATCTATCTATCTATCTATCTATCTATCTATCTATCTATCTATCTATCTATCTATCTATCTATCTATCTATCTATCTGTGTGTGTGTGTGTGTGTGTGTTTGTGTGTGTGTGTGTGTGTGTGTGTGTGTGTGTGTGTGTGTGTGTGTGTGTGTGTGTGTGTGTGTGTGTGTGTTGTTGTTGCGTGCGTGTATGCGCTCGTGATTGTCTACATCACTCAGCGAAACTTGATTAAAAAAACATCGTTATTACTATCATTATATACTATATATGCCGTTTGTTATAGGTACCAACATTTTCACATTATTTCCCATAGAACAAAGACGGTGGTGAACTCACATGAATCCGATAATCGAACATCTTCCATATAAAAGAAGAACATTCCTCTACGAAAACATAATTCTTAGCTTCCTGTTCCCGACCATCCTCCACGCAAAGCCTAAAATGTCCTTTTATACAAGAAACCACCTCGCTCTCCGCCTCTTACTAAATTATCCGTCTAGATCAGTCTACCCTGCGCATTTTCTATCAACTGTTGTCGAATTTTCCTTGAAAACAAGAAGAGAAAATCTACATATTTCAGCCCAGACTCATTCGTGCGATAACTTGTTCATAAATATAACTTTCTCTACGTCATATATTAAAACAACTGCAACATCCATAACAATAACAACAATGACATCAATAATATTTAATTCACACGGAAACCTGTTCACACATTTATTAACAGCAAATTCGTACACTGAAAAAAAAATCTGAAAATAATCAAATAAATAAAGAAAAAAACAATAAAGATTAAACGGGAAGGAATAAAACAAGTAAATACGGAAACAAACAAAGGAACAGATAAACAAACACAGAGACAAACAAACATAGACGCTTTACCGCAGAACGAGACCACATCATTTTTTTTTTCGCAAATAAAAGCAGACAGGAAACTGACAGCCGACTGATGGGATTGCAACGGGCAACGGAAAGCCAAATTGCGCTGATTAAGCAAATGTTGCAGAATGTAGGGCAAGCAGACATGGCACTTGCTTTATTAAAGTTGCAATGATGAAGAGGGGTGGAGGATAATGATGATGACTGAGGGTGGTGGTGGTGGTGGTGGTGGTGGTGGTGGTGGTGATGATAATGACGATGATGATGATGATGACGGTGGTGATGATGATGATGATGATGATGATGATGATGATGATGATGATGGTGATGATGATGGGATGAAGAGGATGGTGATGGTGACGATGATGACGATGATGATGATGATAATGACGATGACGATGATGATGATGATGTGGAGGAGGAGGAGAATAAGAACACCAGTAACAGCAGTAATAACAACAACAATACAAACAAAAACAAAATGATACTAATACCACTACAATATCAAAGATAATGATAAAAACAATAATAACAACAATATGAATATGAATATTGCAAAATATATTATACATAATGATAACACAACAAATAATTATATATAAAAAATAACGAAAACAACAATAATAATGATAATGACAATAACAACATTTATAACGATAAAAAATAAATATGAAAATAACACCAACAATAACAATGCGTCAAGAGTGAGTCCGTGCCCGTGCGTGTGCGTGCGTGCGTACCCGTGTGCGTGCGCGCCCGCCTGCCACAGGGAAACCCAGCATTAATACCTACGAATCGCTCACGAGTTTCTCGCGTGAGCCTCGGGGCCCAGCGTGAACAGCCAGCTAAGCTTTAACATTAAACTATAAGATTTGACATCTAATTCTGCGCAGTCTTGTTATAACGGAATATCCATGAATCACGTTACGGCGGGAAGAATAGGCCACAATAACATTGGTGACATCATATCTGCAATGGGGTTATGACGCAGCTCTCGAATTATGAGAGAGAGGGGGGGGGAGAGAGAGAGAGAGAGAGAGAGGAGAGAGGAGAGAGGAGGAGAGAGGGGGAAGAGAGAGAGAGAGGAGAGAGAGGGGGGGGGAGGAGGGAGGGAGGGAGGGAGGGAGGGGGCGGAGGGAGGGAGGGAGAGAGAGAGAGAGGGAGAGAGGGAGAGAGAGAGAGAGAGAAGAGAGAGAGAGAGAGGGAAGAGAGAGAGAGAGAGAGAGAGAGAGAGAGGAGAGAGGGGAGAGAGAGAGGGAGGAGGGGAGGGAGGGAGGGAGGGAGAGAGAAAGAAAGAAAGAAAGAAAGAAAGAAAGAAAGAAAGAGAGAGATGAGCGAGGGAGAAACGACATAAACAACTAAATAAACAACAGAAGGGGAAGAAGGACAGAAGACGACGACGATGATGATGAGGAGGAGAGGAAGAGGAGAAGAACAGGAGGAGAACTAGGAAAATGAAAAAAAAAAACTTCCCGAGAGACGAATAAGGCAATAAAAGTAATAAAAAAGATAAAAAGAAGGAATGAGAACTAGATGACAAGGAACCTGAAAATGCTGAAGAAAGAGGGAAGTGGAAGAAAAGAAAAAAAAAAAGGAAAAGGCCGTGAAGAACAAAAAAGAAGAAGAAGAAAAAGAAGAAGAAGAAAAAAGGCGAACGTAATAGGATAAGAAACGAGAGAAGAAATATAAAAAAAAACAATAAGATAAAAAGGAAGACAGAGAAGAAAAACAGAAAAAAAATGAATAAAAAGCGAGACAAAAAACAAAAGTGAAAAATATCAAGATAAAAACCAAGAAAAGGAAAACAGAAAATGACATAAAAAAAGAAAAGAAAAAGGAAATACAGAGCAACAAAAAAATCAGAAAACAACAAAACGAAACCGAGCCAAAGAAAGAAAACAAGAAAAAAGAAAAGAAAAGAAAAGAAAAAAATCATAAAAATGAAAGAAAAGAACCACAAAAAAAGAAAAAAAGAAAAGAAAAAGAAAAGAAAAAAATATAATAAAAATGAAAGAAAGGAACCAAAAAAAAAATAATATATATAAGAAAAAAAAAAGAAAGAAAAAAAAAAACATAAAATCAAAGAAAAGAAAAAACATATCATAAAAATGGAAGAAAGGGATAAAAAAAAAAAAAAAAAATCTCCCCCAACCCAAAGGGGACGATCCTTGGACTCCAAGCGAAGCGGACGGCGTCATGCAGAGGCCAGAGAATAGGAGGGGAGGGGGGGGGGGGAGGGGGAGGGGGAGGGGGGGGGAGGGGGGAGAGCTTAGCCTCGCCGGGGAAACAAACGGGGGTCATGCACAGGCCTGTGGAGGAGAGGGGAGAAGGGAGAAGGCGAGGGGGAGGGAGGGAGGGAAGGAGATAGGGGGAGGGGGGGGAGGAACTGAGAGAGTGGGAGTAGAGAGAGAGAGAGAGAGAGGAGAGAGAGAGAGAGAGAGAGAGAGAGAGAGAGAGAAGAGACGAGAGAGAAGAAAAGGAGAAGAGAAAGAGAGAAAGAGAGAGAGACGGGGGGGGGGAGACAGAAAGAAAGAGGGGAGAAAGAAAGAAAGAAAGAAAGACAAAGAGAGAGAAAGAGAGAGGAGAGAGGAGAGAGAGGGGGAGAGAGAGGGGAGAGGGGAGAGAGAGAGAGAAAGAGAGGAGAGAGAGAGAGAGAGAGAGAGAGAGAGAGGAGAGAGAGAGGGGGGGGGGGGAGACAGAAAGAGAGAGAAAGAGAAAGAGGAGAGAAAGAGAAAGAAAGAGAGAGAAAGGAAAGAAAGAAAGAGAAAGAGAGATGAGCGAGGAGAAACGACATAAACAACTAAATAAACAACAGAAGGGGAAGAAGGACAGAAGAGCGGTAAAACAAAAAGTGAAAGAAAGACAAAAAAGCAGATGGACAGAAGGAGCTGCTCTCCGCTCGCCACCGCAGGTAAAGACACAAGAAAAAAGGGGAAAAAATCCAACCGAAAAAAACATCAAAGTAGAAAAAAACAATGTCATGCACAAGATGGAGCGATGAAGGTTACCATGCACGACCAACAGGACAATGAGAGGGGTCAGGGTGACAGGGAAATGTGAAAATATCATGCACTCAGGCTTCTGAATATATATATATATATATATATATATATATATATATATATATATATATATATATATATATATATATATATATAGAGAGACGAGAGAGAGAGAGAGAGAGAGAGAGAGAAGATATAGATAGATAGATAGATAGATAGAGAGAAGAGAAAAGAGAGAGAGACAAAGAGAAGAGAGAGAGAGAGAGAGAGAGAGAGAGAGAGAGAGAGAGAGAGAAAAGAGAGAGAGAGAGAGAGAGACAGAGAGAGAGAGAGAGAGAGAGAGAGAGAGAGAGAGAGAAAGAGAGAAAGAGAGAAAGAGAGAAAGAGACAGAGGATGACATAAGAAAGCAGAGAAGGGAGGGAGGGAGGGGGGGCAGACAACAGTCACGAAACAAGAGCTGCCCGGCGCTTTAAACCCCCCTGGAAGAGGAAAGAGACCGGAATAAATGAGGGAAGGATGGCAGACGGACGAAAGGGGGGGGGGGGCAAAAGAGGCAAGAAAGAGGAGGATGAAGGGGAGGGAGAGATAATGAGAAGGAAGGGAGAGAGAAGGTACGAAAGGAAGGGAGAGGGGAAGTAAGAAAGAAGGGAGAGAGGACGGAAGAAATGAGGAAGAGGAGAGATAACAAGGGAGGGAGGGAGAAGGTAAGAAAGAAGGGAGAGGAGAGGTAATATGGGAGGATAGAGGAGATAAAAACGAAAGGAGAGAGAGTAAGAGGGGAGAGAGAGGAAAGAATAAGTGAGGGAAGAGAGGGAGAGAAGAGGTGATAAAGGAGAGAGAGAGAGAGAGAGGAGAGAGAAGAGAAAGGAAGAGAAAGAGAGAGAGAGAGAGAGATAATGCACGGTTAGGGAAGAAGTGGGCGGAAGAGGAGGAAGAGAGAAAGGACACGTAATTAGATAGGCGGAAGGAGGGAGGGAGAGAGAAAAAAAGAAAGAGAGAGAGAGAGAAAGAGGAGAGAGAGAAAAAAAAGAAAGAGAGAGAGAGAGAGAGAAAAAAAAGAAAGAAAGAGAGAGGAGAGAGAGAGAGGGAGGGGAGGAGAGGAGAAGAGAGAGAGAGAGAAAAAAGAGAGGGAGAGAGAGAGAGAGAGAGAGAGAAAGAGAGAGAGAGAGAGAAGAGAGAGAGAGAGAGAGAGAGAGAGAGAGAGAGAGAATGAGAGAGAGAGAGAAGAAGAGAGAGAGAGAGAATGAGAGAGAGAAAGAATGAGGGAGAGAGAAAGAGAGAAAGAGAGAAAGACAAGGGGAAAGAAGTATAAAAAAAATATTAAGAAAAAAAGAAAAAAAAAAAGAAAAAGATGGAGAGAACAAGAAATTCGAGCACAGCAACTGCGAAAGAGGAAATGCGAGGAGATGGAAGAGAGAGAGAGGCCGAGGAGCAGAAAGCAAATAGACGGGCGAGCGCTGTACCTTCGCGCTGATGAGATCCTCACTAAGAACAAACAACGCTCATCGCTTGCATGATGGCTTCCCGGCATGCAACGCGATTATCTTTATTAATGGTCCGTGCGTGTCTAAGTGCTAATCATAACGGGATCCTGTCATAGTTATTACTAATGTGTACCAACAAGCAGGTCCATATATTTGCGCATGTTAACTGTGTACATATTTTGGAAGTCTTGTTGGATGTCACTTTCGTTCACAAGATGTTTTCATTTTTTTAAGCAACTCCCCCCCCCCCTCGCCCGACATCCTATAAGTACCCCCCCCCCCCGGAATCGCGACAATTACGATCCTTCTCGCGTAACGTGACCCCTGGGGCATCCTGCAGTTCGCGTCGCCCGCAGTTCCACCTTCGATCCTCCGTGCGTGACCTATACCTGTCTACCGGCGTCCCCCGCTCTCACGTACATAGATGTGCGCTCTATCCCTCCCATAAAGAAACGTCCCCTACAGCGCCTTCAGCTCCGTACCTGCACCGCCAACACCCGCAGGACGACCCTCTTCAGGAAAGTCCCCGGCCGCAACCTGAGACTCGTGACGAGCGCTCGACCCGCCGCCTCGCCTGACCTTCTCTCTCCCGGACAGCCTGCGTGCGACCCCTTTTCAAGATCATCCTCCGGCCCCTAATCCGCCCCTGGCCCCCTTGCTTGCACTGCGGATATCGTCTCACCCGCTCGGGATATGCGACCGCTTACCCTCATTACCTCGCATCCCACTCAAGGCCAACAACTTAATTCCGTACCATTAAGACTAGAAAACAAATGAACTCCCTTTACAATCAGCATGTTTTGTGGCAATCCATATTACTCATCACAAAAAAAAATATAAAGGGGCGGGGAAGCTACCAGGCAAAAAGCAACAATAACAACAACAACAACAACAACAGTAACTAATTAACGAACACGCAGCCCAAATGGCCGACCTCAACCACTCACTGACAACCAAACCCAGCCATTGCCTCTTCGCAATGACACGTCTATCGTTTCATTCTATCGACCGGAACCTCCCTCTTCAAAGAACAACTACTTCTGTAAATATAACTAGAATTGCGGGTAGTTTTTCACACTGCTCGTGGTGGTTTACGTTCCGTTTTAATATACATTTACCCTCTGCGCTACGAGTACCCTGAAAACGGACATGGATGTTCATGGTGAATCTAGAGCAGTGGTTTATGGTGGGGGGGGGGGGGGGGCAATGAGGCGGTTTCGTGGTGGTAACGGAACACCTTCTAATAGTAAGAGTTCATGAAATAAATTGATTGATGATGATGATGATGATGATGATGATGATGATGATGATGATGATGATGATGATGATGATGGTGATGATGATGATGATGATGATGATGATGATGACGATGATGATGATTGATGATGATGACGATGATGATGATGGTGATGACGATGATGATGACGATGATGATAACAGTAACAATAATAATAAAAATAACAATGAAAAAAAAATAATAATGTCGCTAAATGCTTCATCTGCGTCGTCCTCCGCCCGACACCACTCAGCCGACAGAAGTACGATCATTAAATAATAATAATAATAATAATAATAATAATAATAATAATTATTATTATTGTAAATAATAATAATTATTATAATAATAATAATTATAATAATAATAATAATAATAATAATAATAATAATAATAATAATAATAATAATAATGATTAATAATAATAATAATAATAATAATAATAATGATTAATAATAATAATAATAATAATAATAATAATAACAATGATAATAATAATTAATAATAATAATAATAATAATAACAATGATAATAATAACGTGGCTTAATCCCTCCTCCTCCAACGCCCCTCTTCTCGTTCGATCCCCAGAGGCCTCGAGGCTATCAGCTGCCCCCCCCCCCCGCCTCCCCCAGCGTCCCACGGGAGGCAAGGCTGGGCGTGGGCGGCGGTTATTAATGACGATAGCAACGATAGCGCTGACTGAAACCCCCGCCTATAAAGCGCCCTGATGGGTCTTGCTATTAGCGCCCCCCCCCTCTCCTCCCCTCCTCTCCTCCCTCCCTCATCGGCTGGCTTCATTCTCGGCTGGCGAAGTGACCCCTCCCCGTCTATTACGCCATTTATTACGTCGTCTGTTGCTCCTTTATTACGTCGTCTGTTGCTCCTTTATTACGTCGTCTGTTGCTTCCTTTACTACGTCGTCTGTTGCTTCCTTTATTACGTTGTATATTGCGCCTCTATTACTTCGTATATTACGCCATCTACTACGCCATTTATCACGTATTCTGGATGAAGGCGATGAAATCCGCTCTTGATTACCTTGACATTTACAAATTGACACATTCATAAAACCCAGAGCAAGAGGGGGCGTTTCGGAGGCTCAAGAATCGCCGCATTTGCCTTCACTGCGCTGACCAAAGGCAATCATGACACTGGACAGAGGCTTCGTCTTAACCTTATTAGGGCTCCAGCACACGCCTCATTAAGTAGGTGAGCCGAGTATTGCGACCCATGTGGTTTCTATAAAACAAATGAAGGTGCGTCCTTCGTCAACTGATTTTTGTGGTCCGGCTAATCTTGAATGTCAGAGGAACAAAGGCTATTCACGAGAGAACGATCGTGGCAGACAAAAACAACGGCCGCTATTTATAAACATAGCTGTGATAAAATAAGAAATACATATTCATTTGCAATATATACATGTCGCAGTTTACGTAAGACTTATCATAAATTCCATTAGCGCGTGACCCTGCGCAATTCCACACTCAAATTACGTTTTATGAATTGCATGTACTAGTCGTCGCATGAAAAATGTATCTTTTTCCCGCCTCACTTTTCTAATTCCGCGAGAGGCGTTAATGTCAACCAGGGAGAAAGACCCCGATTTCCTTGCTTTATGACGGTCTAATGCCACCTATAGGATGGCCGAAAGGCAGGCAAAATATACGACGGAATGCAATCTCTTAAAAGGCACGACGAGCAACGTCGCACGCCGCTCTCGGAAGGGCAACGCCATTCAGGCATCGTATTACCCGAAAAGATTGAGGTTCTTCATCAGCCACGTCACTCGGCCGGGGCTTCTCCTCCTCCAGACTGAGGTTTCCACCAGCCACGTGACTCGGCCAAAACTTCTCCTCCTCCACACTGAGGTTTCCACCAGCCACGTCCATAGCTCCTCCTCCAACGCAGGGCAGACCAGACGATCCGCCCCTCCCTACCTCCCCCCCTCCCCCCTCTCTGCTCCCACGCCCTGGGCACAAGACCGCAAACACGGCGCTCATGTCACAACCAGGCATTTGCGGAAGCACGTGCACCGGAGACCCGCTCCAGCCATTACGGCATTAGGAGAGCGACGCAGCTCGCATGCATATGGACCATGCAATCTGAAAGTGTAATGCAATGGACTTAAGCGGATTAGCGAAACTGAACCATGAAACTTGTGAGGAATAACACTTCGCCGCGACTTTTAAGCCATCTGCAATTACGCTAACGACAAGTCACAGGTGCGCCGGATTATCTAACGGCCTCGTGTCAGGTGCCTCGTCGCGGTGCAAAGATCTTGGCGGCGACACTTCCGAATTTTCCTTTTGATGCGGCACAGGCTTTGTGTAGGCAACGGGATGGGAAGGCAATACTGTAGGCTGTTGAATTAAATGAATACATAAATAAATGAACAGATAAACAACTCACTCACTCACTCATACATCCATACACACATGTATATGTTTACATGTATATATGTATATAGGTATATGTGTCTATAAATGTGTGTGTGTGTGTGGTGTGTGTGTGTGTGTGTGTGTGTGTGGTGTGTGTGTGTGTGTGTGTGTGTGTGTGTGTGTGTGTGTGTGCATATACGTATAAATGTACATATGCACACTTATATATACATGCATGCATGCATGCATGCATATATATAAAATATATACATATATATATATTATATATATATATATATATATATATATATATATATGGTGTGTGTGTGTGTGTGTGTGGGTGGTGTGTGTGTGTGTGGTGTGTTGTTTGTGTGTTTGGTGTGTGTGTGTGTGTGGGTGTATGTGTGTATGTGTGTGTATAGTGTGTAATGTGTGTGTATGTGTGTGTGTGTGTATGTGTGTGTTGTGTGTGTGTGTGTGTGTGTGTGTGTGTGTGTGTGTGTGTGTTGTATACATATGCATATATACTATAATAATATATATATATATATATATATATATATTATATATATATATATATAATATATATATATAATATGCTATATTAAAAATATATAATATTATGTGTGTATATATATACATATATATATATATATATATATATATATACTATAATATATATATATCTATATATATATATATATATATATATATATATAATAACAGACATAGATATAGCTCTATTAGTCCTTTATTTATCTATTCATATTAAAATAACCAGCAGAAGCGAGCGTTTAGACGCATGAAGACCAATGGTTCCCAACTCGTTCATCTGTGGCCCCGACCGAATCTATAAACAACCCTCCTTAGGCCCCGCTCACTGGACTGTCATCTTTCAGGATTGGTTATTAAATAGCTACGGAGAGAGTAATGGTGTCAATAGCTTAAAGGTAACAAGAACACGTTACGGAAAGATTCCCAATTATGATTATGCGAGAGATAATTATATCGTAGGTAATGAAGGTGGGATAAAATTGCAGTTTAATGCGAGGGTCGTAATTTCATATGGTCCAGGGTATCCGTATTCTACTTCCCACCCCAAAAGGGATTTCATGGCCCCAGGCTAGGAACCCATGGCTAGAGACAAGAAACGCACCCGCAGCACCAGAAACACCACTGAAACACACAGAAAACACACACTCGCACAGCAAATCCGGGCCGAGCAAGCAAACGCCCCGCACCTCACTCAAGCACATATCGACAAAAGTAGAGGCGCTTGCAACAATGCATGGGCCGATGCAGTATCACGGACTATACTCAATAGCACGCACTGCACTGCTAGATTCTAATCGGCTCTGGGAGTTTGGACTTTGCCCACTAACTTGCGTTTCTTTTTAAGAGAGTACTGATACGAACACTGTGAGAAAGGAACGAGTGAGAACTAATGAGAAAATAAGGGGGGGACGGGAGAAGGTGAAGGGATAGAGGGGGAGGCCGCGGAGGGAGGAATTGGGGGTCGGGCGGAGGAAAGGGTGGGCAAGTACTAGAACGAGGGGGAGCAGGCAGGGGTGGGCAAAAAGTACTATAACGAGGGAAAAGATGAGGGGAAGGGGGGAGAGGACAGGCGAGGGAGGGAGAGATGAGGGAGGAAAAAGAGGTGGAAGAAAGATGAGGGGAGAGGGACGGATGAGGAAGGAAAGAGAAAGTGAGAACAAAAAAGACAGGTAAGGGAAGGAAAGGTAAGCGGACAAAAAAGAGCGAAAGAACACAGGTAAGGGAAGGGAAAGGTGAGGGGAATGAGGGAGAAGGGAGGGCGGAAAATGCAGGCAGACAAATACCCCTCAACAGACATGAGGTAATGGCGCACATGAAAATGAGCAAGTAAGATCGCTACAATGAAGGGACACAATACCATTAGAGCAAAAAAACATAATCACAAAGAAAGGAATAACAATGAGGGACGGGAGAGAGGGAGGGAGGGAGGGGAGGGAGGGAGGGTTGGGAGGGAGGAGAGGAGGGAGGGAGGAATGGATAGGGAGGGAGGAAGGAGGTTTATAGGGAGGGGGGAGGAAGTGAGGGAGGGAGGAGGAAGGAAGGGAGTAGGGAGGAGGGAGGAAGTGAGGGAGGGAGGGAGGGAGGAGGTTATAGGGAGGAGGGAGGAAGTGAGGGAGGGAGGGAGGAAGGAAGGGATAGGGAGGAGGGGAGGGGAGGGAGGGAGGGAGGAAGGGATAGGGGGGAGGGGAGGGAGTAGCGGGTATCACAGCTGAGCCGCTGATACTAACTAATCTAA
>NC_051402.1:687144-688880 GCF_015228065.2 Penaeus monodon
CATGAAGAATAAGAAGAGGAAGAAGGAAAAAACCCGCATGGCATGACTTGCAAATCCGCAGAGACGCACCACACCCACAGCCCCGAATTTATCCCATGAATAACGTAGCAACAAAACGCATTCCTTACCATTGCGACTCCTCCAGTATAAGCTTCGGCATCGTCTCCCTAAACTAATTCCCCGAGGCTTCAGGCATAATCCGGCCGACATCGCGTAGTCCGTCGTCGTCGTCCTCCCCCTCCTCCAGCAGCAGGCATTCCGGGTCACACTGCACGGGTCACAGCACGGGGCATTTAAACCCCTTCGCTCCGGCTCGCGACCCTCCTTACGCGGCGCCTGGTCCTCTCACATCGTGCTCCTGACCGAAGCTTTTACTGAGGGGGGTTTCGACCACGCAACGAACCTCGACGGAGTTCCTTCGTACAGCACGACCTTCGACTTTGCTGTTTTTTCTGTTTTATCTCGGTCTCGAGTGTTTTACAATACCGTGGAGACTCACGGGCGAGGCATTCCCTCCGAAGAATGCAGAGGAGACATCGTTGGCATCGAATCACGAATTAATGATATTTTTCCTTGCGATGAATCACCCACTGCGCACTGTCCTTCAAAGTTTAGATTTAGGGGCCTAAATCACCAAAACTAACACACCAATCCTTGTTAAGTAAATGTAGTAGTTTAATGAAAAAAAAAAATCTCGTCTTGTATGCAATTTCCTTATTCCAAAAAAGTAATTACAGTTTATGGTATGATCGCACACAAAAAACACCAACCCCTATTAAATGAATCCTGCTTATCAAAAAAAAAAAAATAATAATAATAATAAATAATAATAATAATAAATAATAATAATAATAAATAATAATAATAACAATAATAAATAAGCTACTTAATTCTAAAAATTGAGTCTAGTATTATAATTCCTTCATTCCCAACTAGATATACGCACTGAGCACTTAAAACGCACACCAACTCCTCTATTAAAGAACGCAAAAATGAACAAAATTAATCAAATCTACTTGTACACTTCCTCCACCCTCAGCATCGTAAACACCAACAGCAAAACTTTCCCGTATGGCTCGCTCCTCGTCACACACAAACATGAATATCTTACGACAACTAACCTCTGACTAAAAACTGAAGAGACTCGCCGCAGCCACCGTTCACGCAGTCCCTTATACTTGTGAAAAGATCCAGTACTAGCGTGCCCCCAGGTAATTATTTTTCTCAATTATGAGTGAGGCAAGCCCTTTGGTCTGCGTATTTCGTCATTGTAGAGCATAGAGATATTGGTCTGTCACTGCTTTTTTTGGGCGATATTTCTCTTTGTCTGTCTGTCTGTCTTTCTCTTTTTCTTCCTCTCCCCTTCCCCCCACTCTCTCCTCTCTCTTTTTCCCTCTCTCTCTCTCTCTCTCTCTCTCTCTCTCCTCTCTCCTCTTCTCTCTCTCTCTCTCTCTCTCTCTCTTTCCCACTCCCTTTCCTCTTTCTCCCCCCTCTCCTCCCTCTACCTCTCCCCAAATCTCTCCATCTCCCACCCGCCTTTACTCTCAACAACCCAAGCGCAAAGAGACACGGAAGACGCCAGCCCTCACCCAGCGGCAGGGGAGGCCATCCGAAGTACGGCACAGGGAGGGAGCAAAGGACCGCCGAGCAACGAACGGCCAGCGACCACACAAATGGGGAGTTAATCAAGCGGGGAACAGTAATGGCCAAGGAACCCGACCCTTTGGTTTTTTTTC
>NC_051402.1:688980-691480 GCF_015228065.2 Penaeus monodon
ATCCCTTTTCAATCAGGGATGTTTTTTGGAATCCATTTACTAAAACACAAAAAAAAAATAAAGGGGGGGGGGAAGCACCCGGGAAAAAACAACAAAACAACAAAACAAAAAAACAAACAATTAACGAACACGCGCCCAAATGGGCCCACCTAAAAACTACTGACAACCAAAACCCCGCCATTGCCTTTCGCAATGACCTCTATCGTTTTTCTACGACCGTTAACCTCCCTCTTCAAAGAAAAATATTCGTAAATTAATAGAATTCGGTAGTTTTTCCCCATGCTCGTGGTGGTTTACGTTTCCCTTTTTTTAAAATCATTTTTCCCCCTGCGCTGAGTCCTGAAAACGGACATGGATGTTCATGGTGAATCTAGAGCGTGGGTTTTTGGGGGGGGGGGGGGGGGGGGCAATGAGGCGGTTCGTGGGGGTAGCGGGCACCTTCAATAGTAAGAGTTTATGAAATAATTGATTGATGATGATGAGGCGATGAGATGATGACGATGATGAGATGACGATGATGATGATATGATGTGATGACGATGATGATGATAATGATGGATGATGATGATGTGATGTGAGAGACGATGATGATGATGACGATTGTGATGATGTGAGATGATGATGGGTGATGATGACGATGACGATGACGATGATGATGATGATGATGATGACAATAATAATAATAATAATAAAAATAACAATGAAAAAAAAATAATAATAATAATAATGTCGCTAAATGCTTCATCTACGTCGTCCTCCGCCCGACACCACTCGATCATTAATTATAATAATAATAATAATAATAATAATAATAATTATTATTATTATTATTATTATAATAATTATAATAAAAATAATAATAATGATTAATAATAATAATAATGATTAATAACAATAAAAAATTATAATAATAATAATAATAATAATAATAATAATAATAACAATGATAATAATAACGTGGCTTAATCCCTCCTCCTCCAACGCCCCTCTTCTCGCTCGATCCCCAGAGGCCTCGAGGCTATCAGCTGCCACCCCCCCCCCCCCGCCTCCCCCAGCGTCCCACGGGAGGCGAGGCTGGGCGTGGGCGGCGGTTATTAATGACGATAGCAACGATAGCGCCGACTGAAACCCCCGCCTAAAAGCGCCCTGATGGGTCTTGCTATTAGCGCCCCCCCCCTCTCCTCCCTCCCTCCCTCCCTCATCGGCTGGCTTCATTCTCGGCTGGCGAAGTGACCCCTCCCCCCAGGCGTTCTACCGCCTGTCTGTTACGCCATTTATTACGTCGTCTGTTGCTTCCTTTACTACGTCGTCTGTTGCTCCTTTATTACGTCGTCTGTTGCTTCCTTTACTACATCGTCTGTTGCTTCCTTTACTACGTCGTCTGTTGCTCCTTTATTACGTCGTCTGTTGCTTCCTTTACTACGTCGTCTGTTGCTTCCTTTACTACGTCGTCTGTCGCTTCCTTTATTACGTCGTCTGTTGCTCCTTTATTACATCGTCTGTTGCCTCCTTTATTACGTCGTCTGTTGCTTCCTTTATTACGTCGTCTGTTGCTTCCTTTATTACGTCGTCTGTTGCTTCCTTTATTACGTCGTCTGTTGCTTCCTTTACTACGTCGTCTGTTGCTTTCCTTTATTACGTCGTCTGTTGCTTCCTTTATTACGTCGTCTGTTGCCTCCTTTATTACATCGTCTGTTGCTTCCTTTATTGCGTCGTCTGTTGCTTCCTTTACTACATCGTCTGTTGCTTCCTTTACTACATCGTCTGTTGCTTCCTTTACTACATCGTCTGTTGCTGCCTTTATTACATCGTCTGTTGCTTCCTTTACTACGTCGTCTGTTGCTTCCTTTATTACGTCGTCTGTTGCCTCCTTTACTACGTCGTCTGTTGCTTCCTTTACTACGTCGTCTGTTGTTTCCTTTATTACGTCGTCTGTTGCCTCCTTTATTACATCGTCTGTTGCTTCCTTTATTACGTCGTCTGTTGCTTCCTTTATTACGTCGTCTGTTGCTTCCTTTACTACATCGTCTGTTGCTTCCTTTACTACATCGTCTCTGTTGCTTCCTTTATTACGTCGTCTGTTGCTCCTTTACTACATCGTCTGTTGCTTCCTTTATTACGTCGTCTGTTGCCTCCTTTATTACATCGTCTGTTGCTTCCTTTATTGCGTCGTCTGTTGCTTCCTTTACTACATCGTCTGTTGCTTCCTTTACTACATCGTCTGTTGCTTCCTTTATTACGTCGTCTGTTGTCTCCTTTACTACGTCGTCTGTTGCCTCCTTTACTACGTCGTCTGTTGCGCCTCTATTACTTCGTATATTACGCCATCTACTACGCCATTTACCACGTATTCTAGATGAAGGCGATGAAATCCGCTCTTGATTACCTTGACATTCACAAATTGACACATTCATAAAACCCAGAGCAAGAGGGACGTTTCGGAGGCTCAAGAATCGCCGCATTTGCCTTCACTGCGCTGACCAAAGGCAATCATGACACT
>NC_051402.1:696480-698980 GCF_015228065.2 Penaeus monodon
GTATGTATGTATGTATGTATGTATGTATGTATGTATGTATGTATGTATGTATGTATGTACGTATGTATATATGTACGTATGTATGTATGTATGTATCTATATGAATTTATGCATGTATGTACGTACATATGTAAGCACGCATGTACGTATGGATGGAATAACATTCTTATTTTTTTTCGGCCGAACTCATCCAGAACAGCATAAACAACCATGAGAATTGCGCGAGAATTTCATACACGGGGAAAATAATAACAGAAAATGTAGCAACAGTTTATTATCCGCCTCTGTCACTCACCTGCTGCGGCAAAATGCAATTGCTTCCCGGAAGTTATGATAAGGATTACAGCATTTCATCTTAAGAAAGAAAAAAAAAGGAGTTAGAAGAAAGAAAGAAGGGGAATAAGTAGGAGAAGGAGAAGGAGAAGGAGAAGTAGAAGGATAAGGATAAGGAGAAGAGAAGAAGAAGAAAGCGAAGGATGAAAAAAGAAGGAAAAGACGAAGAAGAAAAAGAAGAAGAAGAAGAAGAAAAAGAAAAGCATGAAGAATAAGAAGAGGAAGAAGGAAAAACCCGCATGGCATGACTTGCACATCCGCAGAGACGCACCACACCACAGCCCCGAATTATCCCCATGAATAACGTAGCAACAAAACGCATTCCTTACCATTGCGACTCCTCCAGTATAGCTTCGGCATCGTCTCCGTTAACTAATCCCGAGGCTCAGGCATAATCCGGCCGACATCGCGTAGTCCTCGTCGTCCTCCTCCTCCTCCAGAAGCAGGCATTCCGGGTCACACTGCACGGGTCACAGCACGGGGCATTAATCCCCTTCGCTCCGGCTCGCGACCTCCTTACGCGGCGCCTGGTCCTCTCACATCGTGCTCCTGACCGAAGCTTCACTGAGGGGGGTTCGACCACGCAACGAACCTCGACGGAGTTCCTTCGTACAGCACGACCTTCGACTTGGCTGTTTTTTCTGTTTTATCTCGGTCTCGAGTGATTTACAATATCCGTGGAGACTCACGGGCGAGGCATGTCCCTCCGAAGAATGCAGAGAGACATCGTTGGCATCGAATCACGAATTAATGATATTTTCCTTGCGATGAATCACCACTGCGCACTGTCCTTCATAAGTTATAGATTTATGGCCTGATCACCAAAATACACACACCAATCCTCTGTTAAGTAAATGTAGTAGCTTAATGAAAAAAAAAAAAAAAAATCTCGTCTTGTATGCATAGTTCCTTCATTCCCAATAACGTAATCTACAGATATATGGTATGATCGCACACAAAAAACACCAACCCCTATTAAATGAATCCTGCTTATCAATAATAATAATAATAATAATAACAATAATAAATAAGCTACTTAATTCTAAAAATTGAGTCTAGTATTATAATTCCTTCATTCCCAACTAGATATACGCACTGAGCACTTAAAACGCACACCAACTCCTCTATTAAATGAACGCAAAAATGAACAAAAATTAATCAAATCTACTATGTACACTTCCTCCACCCTCAGCATCGTAAACACCAACAGCAAAACTTTCCCGTATGGCTCGCTCCTCGTCACACACAAAATGAATATCTTACGAAACTAACACTCTTGACTAAAGAACTGAAGAGACTCGCCGCAGCCACCGTTCACGCAGTCATTATACTGTGAAAGATCCAGTACTAGCGTGCCCCCAGGTAATTATTTTTCTCAAATTATGAGTAGAGGCAAGCCCCTTTGGTCTGCGTATTACGTCATTGTAGAGCAATAGAGATACTGGTCTGTCACTGCTTTTTGGTCGATATTTCTCTTTGTCTGTCTGTCTGTCTGTCTCTCTCTTTCTCTTTCCTCTCCCCTTTCCCTCACTCTCTCTCTCTCTCTCTCTCTCTCTCTCTCTCTCTCTCTCTCTCTCTCTCTCTCTCTTCCCACTCCCTTTCCTCTTTCCCCCCTCTCCTCCCTCTACCTCTCCCCAAATCTCCCCATCTCCCACCCGCCTTTTCTCTCAACAACCCAAGCACAAAGAGACACGGAAGACGCCAGCCCTCACCCAGCGGCAGGAGAGGACCCATCCGAAGTCACGGACACGAGGGAGGGACGCAAAGGACCGCACGAGCACACATATGGAACGGCCAGCGACCCACACACAATGGGGAGTTAATCAAGCGGATGAGACAGTAATGGCCAAGGAACCCGACCCATTTGCGGAATACCCACTCTCCGTCCCCCCACCATTCTCTCTCTCTCTCTCCTGGTAATTAGGCAACAGAAGACCACTGGCTGCATTTTTTTTTCTCGTTTCCTTTCTGGCTTCTTGGTCTCTCTTCCTTCGTCTGCTTTTTTTTTTTTTTTTTTTTTTAGTATTCTAACTCTTTCAATGTACAATTTCAAACACTTTCCCTCATATCGTTTCTAACTCTCTCCCCCCCCAAAAAAAAAAATATATATTTTTTTCTCTCTCCAGCTATTCCTCTTTCCCTCCCCGATCCCCTTTTCCCCTACCAT
>NC_051402.1:701480-706480 GCF_015228065.2 Penaeus monodon
GAGGAGAGAGAGAGAGAGAGAGAGAGAGAGAGAGAGAGAGAGAGATAGAGAGAGAGTAATAAATAGAGAAATAAAGAGAAAGAGAAGAAGAAAGAGACAGAGGCAGAGAGAGAGAGAGAGAGATAAAGAGAGAGAGAGAGAGAGAGAGAGAGAGAATGAAAAAATGAAAAAGAGAAGAGAAGAAAAAAAGAAAGATAGAAAAGGAGAGAGGAAAAGAGAGGAAAAGAAAAGGAGGGAGAAAGAGAAAGAAACAAAAAGGAGAAAATAGAAAAGGAAGGGAAGAGAAGAGAAAGAAAAAGAGAGAAAGAGCGAAAAGATGAGGAGTTTAGGCAGGATAGGGGAAGAAAGGGTGCGGCTGACAGGTGTGCTTGCAGGCCATTGCTTCTCTCTCTCTCTCTCTTCTCTCTCTCTCTCTCTCTCTCTCTCTCTCTCTCTCTCTCTCTCTCTCTCTCTCTTTTAATCACACCCCCGCCCTTCTCTCGCTCACACAGCTGATGCATCGATTCCCTCATGAGCCACCACACCTGTTCACACACACCGCCAGCGCAGCCACCACCTGCTCGCCACTTCATGCACCTTCTCCTCCACCTGCTCGCCACCTCGCGCACCTTCACCTCCACCCCGCATAGCTCAATCTACCCTCTTCATTAATCCTCGCTCTCTTCCTCATTCTCAAGATGCACAATCACTTTGAGATCATCCGAGGACCACTTGAGGCGAGTAAGTGGCTGAGTGGTCGAAGGCGAATCAGACATCGCGAGACAGTCAGCCTTATACCGTGAAGTGTCAATACTCCGACTCTAAACGGACTTTCCTGGCCCCGCGCGTGGCTGTGCTCAGCTCATTCGATAAGTGGAAATGTGACATTAAAAAAAAAAAAAAAAAAAAAAAGAAAAAAGAAAGAAAGAAAGACGGGAAAAAATGGACTTAAAATTATTTCTCGTTCTATGCCATTTACGTTTTCGTGAATTTTTGGCGGCGGCAACTGCATGCGCGCTTGCTGATCAGGCAATATCTGCCTTCACATTTGAATGTGAATAAGTTTTTATGTATTCGTGATATACATCGATGCGTACCTGCCTACATACATACATATATACGAAGAAATTCAAGTGGCTTGTGACTTAATTTTATCTATAGATTAGATATAAGGAGTCAATTCACAAAAAAATATCCCCGCGCCAAACTCCGCCCGAGGCTGGCCTAGCAAAGGAGCTGTCTCGATTTCTGGCACAAAAGGACACCAAAGCACCTCCTCGGCCGCCCGAAAGCCGAAGCTCTCCAGCCCCTTTAAGGCCCAAAGTCCACCCACGCCCGCCGGCCCCGGGCGCGTCCCCGCGGCTCACGCTAAGCGAGCGGCGCACGGAAAGTATCCGACCGACCGGCCGCCGTCGCCTCGCGCCCGGTCGATATATCGCTGAGTCAACCTGTGCGGCTCTCGCGCCATGTGCAATTGTGCATGTGCTGAGAGCCCCATGCGCCGCCCCTATCGCACGCCCATCTCGCGGCGTATCTCGCGGCCCATCTCCGACTAATAAGCGTGCGGCGCCCACGCTGCGGCACGCCAGTCCTACAGGAAATGACCTATAAACAGGAGCGTCACGACATATAAAGCACTCAGGCAACAGCAATTTCATAAAGAGACGAAGAATACACCTATTCATTTTCCTCTTCCCCCCTACCCCCCTTCTTTCTTTCCTCCTTTCTTTCTCCCCGTCTTTCTCTTCCCTTCTCATCTCATCTCTTCTCTTCTCCCCGGTTTTGAGAACGCACGAAGAAGATTCCCAAAAGAGATCGATCAAAACAGCTGATCATCTCGTGCAACAACGAAACCACCACGCTCGACTCTGCAAAATCTCTAATATATAACCTCTCAATCCCCGACGTGAGAACAACAACAATAAACCGGAGAAAGAAAAGAAAAATTGCCACACATGAACCAACACCAAATCATTTGAATACCGAAAACGCCTTGAATTAATAAAACGACCCACCAAAGCGCCTATAGAGGAAAGAAACTGTCAGGCCGCTCAACCTAAATGCATTCCGGCGAACTCGAACCCCCGACGCCATCACGAAAGCATTCCGATACTTTATGTCAATATCTATTCCGCTTCTTGCAGGCCGATCCCCGTGCAGAGGACCTTCCCTGCAAGGACCTGGCGACGTGGCTTTCGCTCCGGCTTTCGACGTCGCTATTTTCAGGCTGAGACAAGGGCAATCTAGGAACGATTTCTGTCTGTCTGTCGGTCAGTCTGTCTCTCTCTCTCTCTTTCTCTCTCTCTGTGTCTCTCTCCTTTTCTTTTTTCCTCTTTTTTTTTACCGGGAATGTACTGGGTTCGTGTAGCTAACGGGGAAATGAAGGAATTTAGGTCTCTGCACTAACTTTACTGCATCAATCGCTAACGCTAACGGTTTCACAACCTCTTAAAATGAACCGGAAACTACTACTACTACTACTACTATAATAATAATAATAATAATGACAACCATGATGATGATGATGATGATAAAAAAATAATAACAATAATAACGATAATAATAATAATAATATTGACGATATTAACAATAATAATAATAATAACATCAACAACAACAATAATAATATAAACAAAAAATAAAAACAGCAATACAAATAATATATCAGTAGCCATAATGATAATAAATAACACTCAAAAAAAAAAGTTAAGAACAACAATATCATAAAGAGAAAATCGCCAGGTTTCCAACAAACTTCTCACTTCCGCCAGCCTTTGTTACCTCCAGACGTCGCTCGCATTCACAGGTCGCAAGCACAAGCACTAAGTTCCCTATGAATGCAGTGCTTACCTCGACCTCCTTACCCTCTCCTCTCCTCTCACTCTTCTTCTTCCTTTTCGTCCGCGTGTACTTCGCACTTCTGCTCTTTATCCTTTGTCGCCATTTATCCTTTATCCTTTACCCTCCCCTCCTCCCCCAGGAAGAATGCGAGCAAAGCATAACCTTCACCTCACCCCGGCTTCTCCCCTACCCTCCGGCCCTACGCGAATTTCCACATTACTGCGCACCCGAGCATGTCAGGCACAACCGCACTTCACAACACGGCTAATGCAACTGTTTACACATCTATAACTGCGCTGCGTGTCATTCTCTTCCGCGTGGAATAATCATCGCCGTGCCATTTGACGAGTAGATTGAAATTTGTATAATAAATAAAGTTCGTGAGTGTGTAATAGTCATAACTCTTAACGCAGACATTTGAAACTCACTGTCGATAAATCTAATTATAATGGCTGTAAAGATAATGATAATGATCACGATAATCATAATAAACTTGATAACAATAATTGCCGATAACAGTTATAAACATATTTATCATATTTTTATCATCTTATTGTCCCAATGGAGAATGACTGATGATGATGATGGCATTATTACGGTCATTATCATTATTATCATTATTGTTGTTGTTATTATCATTATCATTACTACTACAACAACAACTACTACTGCTACTACTATCATCGCCACTACTTATACAACAACAACAACAACAACAACAATAATAATAATAATAATAATAATAATAAGTTATTATTGTTCTTATTATCTATACCTTCATTATCACCATCTCTGCTAACATTATCACTACTAATATCATCATCATTATTATTATCATTATTATCATCAAGCATAGTCGTTGTAATAGTAATTGCACTACTACTGTTACAATAATCATTATTATAGTTCTTATTATCAACATCATTACCTTAATTATTACTATATCATTATCGTTAGTAGTATCCCTATTATTAGTAGTAGTAGTAATAGTATCATTACTAATACCATCATTATCATTATCACTCTTATTATTATTATCATTTATCATTATCATTATCACAATTATTATTATCATTATTATTATTATTATTATTATTATTATTATTATTATTATATTATTATTATTACCATTATCATTATTGTTACCAATCATCGCCGCCATCATTTCCATGAACCATAACATTAACAATAATAACAACGATAGACAACAACAAAAACAAAGGATAACAACAGCGCACAAAGGGAACAAGGAAGAAAAGAGAGAGATAAAAAAAGGAAGAAACAAAAACCTAAACAGAAAATAAAGTGCAGCGAAGGGGCACCGGAGACGAGGCAGGCGCGCGTGCAGCAACGCCTCTCAGGGCAGAAGCAGCGGCAGGAGCAGCTGGCCATTACTCTGCACGTTACCTCCCCGCTCCCCCTTCCCTGCTCCCGCCCCTCCCTCTCTTTTCCCTTCCCTCTCCCTCCTTTCGTCTGTCCCCCTCACCCTTCCTTTCTTCCCTCTCCCTCCTTTTCCCTTTCTCTCCCCTTCTCCTCTTCTTCCCTCTTCCCCTCTCTCCTCTCCTTCCTCCTTCTCTTCCCCTTCCTTCTTCCCTCTTCCCCTTTCCCCCCCTTCCCCCCCCCCCCCCCCCCCCTTTCCCCTCCTCTCCCACGGCCAGCTAAACAGTGAACGTGTTGTGAATAATTTACTCTCCCAATCCCGACCCCTTCCCTTCCTTCCTTTCCCTCTCCTCCCTCCCCCTTTCTCTCCCCCCCCTTCATAGGTCCCCCGATCCCCAATCCCCGTGCCCTCCCTCCCTCCCTCCTTCTTCCGCCCGATCCCCTTCCTTTCCCTCCTCCTTCTTCCTCTTTCCCTCCCTCCCTCCTCCCTCTCCTCTCCCCTCCTCCACCTCCCACCTCTTTCCTCCCCCTCCTCTCCCTTCCTCTCCCACCTCCACCCCACTCCTCTCCTTACCTTCTCAGCCCCCCTCGTGCTGGCTCCCCTCCCCCATGCAGTCGCAGCGCTCACTTTACCTCCACTTATTACTGCAGACTTCAAGACCTGGCCAACGTGCCGGTCTCACTGTGAGAATTACTTACTGGAGGAAATTACTGTGTTGTTGTGGGAGATGTTATTCTCCCCTTTTTCTCTCTCTCTACACTTTACTTATTTCACAATTTCTATTTTATTTCCTCTTTTT
>NC_051402.1:711480-723980 GCF_015228065.2 Penaeus monodon
AGAAGCCAAACGACAAAACTATGCGAAAGACAAATGCATCTAGCTGACCTTCTCCTTGCCAACGAGCAATTCCATGACGAGTCACACTGTCGTCAAGGTGAGACAGTAACTACCAGACTATCATCTCGACAAGAACATTGTCGGGACCATCGTTATTGACATGATGTCCTAGCAATGATGAACGTTACTACGAGTTTATTACTATTATTAGTACTATTAGCAGATATGAATACAGTTCTATAGATGATATACGTATACTACTATTACTATTACTAATCATCATACATCATCATCATGACAGTCTCACATAGTCATCATCATCATTACTCATCTACATCACTCATCATCATCATCATCATCATCATCATCATAATGATAATTGATACTAACGACGGCGATGATGAAAATAATATAGCCGATCATAATAATAATAACTAATAATGATAATGAAGATGAAGAAAATCACAATGATGATAATATAATAGCGATGACAGAATCTGAGAAAAAAAAATGCCCTTAACACAAGAAAATTCCGCAGAGGTCACGCCCTGGCCACGACCACTGTTCCTACACATAAGCAAGTGCCTCCTGAATAACCCCCCCTCAACCCCCCCACCCCCCCCCCGACGCGAGAGTTCAAACCGCCCGCAGCCACGAAACGCCCGTCGCCTCTTTCAAACTCGCACCTTCGGCAGGAAAGGCAGTGATGGAGAGGGGGAGGGGAAAAGAGAGGGGGAGGGAAGAGAAGAGGGGGAAGAGGATAAGGAGGGGATGGAAGAGAGGGGGAAGGAGAGGAGAGGGAGAAGGAGAGAAAAGGGGGAGAAGGTAAGAAGGGAGAGGGGGAGGTGGAAGAGATAACTAAAGAAATTAAGAGAATATGAAAAGAGGGGAAGGTATGAGAGGAAGAGGGAAGAAAGGAGAAGAGGAGAGATGAAAGTAAAGAAATTAAGATAAAAGTTTGAAGAGCGAAAAGAGAGTTAAAGGGATGGAAAGGAGAGGAGACGAGAAGTAGAGGATAATAAAGACAGGGATAAGGAGAGGATGATAACTGACAGAAAAATAAGAAAAAAAAAAAAACAGGGAAAGGACAGCAAACAAAGAGAGAGAAGAGAAAAAGAAAAAAAAAAATAGATAGAAGAAGAAAAAGAGAAGAAAGAGAGGCAAGAGCGAGACGAAGGATAATTACAGGAGCAACGTGCATGGTGACGAAAAATCATTCATGTCATTATTGGAACCTTATCACCGGAAGGAATAAACATAAATCATATCAATAAAATAGCCATAATCGGTCTAAGAAGATGATGTATGCATCACGATAACGGCACAAGACGTCAATGATAAAAACAAAGAGAGCGACAAAGAAGAGAGAGAGAGAGAGAGAGAGAGAGAGAGAGAGAGAGAGAGAGAGAGAGGAGGGAGGGAGGGAGGGAGGGAGGGAGGGAGGGAGGGAAGGAGGGAGGGAGAGAGGATAAGTAAAGAGAGAGAGAAAAAGAAAGAACGAGGATGAATGAATGAACGAACGAATTAGAGAACAAAAAAAAAAAAAAAAAAAAAAACTAACCAAAGGATAGAATGAAAGAAGGAAAGAAAGAGAAATAAGAAAGAAGGGGGTGGGGGACCAGAAGAGATGGAACCCCCCCACACCCACCCACCCCCCCTCCCACCCCTCCCACCCACCCCCTTCCGCCCTTCCCGCCACGAGGAATGAAGTCAAGGATTCTCGCGCGCCGGGCAAATTGGCCTTCACGACGAGTAACTGATCGTTCTCCAAGAGTGAGACCGAAGACCTTGTTTCGGACACGGTAACTGATTTTCGGAAGGTATTAGATTCCAGCGCTTTCTCCCCCGAGGGATGGTCGTTTTATCGGCCTTACGGATAATAACGGTAATGAAGGCGTAGATCCATTCGGTAAGGAGAGTGGGGGGAAGGGGGGGGGCGGAGAAGAGAGGGGGTGAGGGAGAGGAGAGGAGAGGGGGAGGGGAGGGAGAGGAGAGGAGAGGGGGTGAGGGAGAGGAGAGGAGAGGGTGAGGGAGAGGAGAGGAGAGGGTGAGGGGCTGAGGGAGAGGAGAGGAGAGGGAGGGGGGAGAGGAGAGGCGAGGGGGGGGGAGGGGAGGAAGGAGAGAGAGGGTGGAGGGAGAGGAGAAGGAAGGAGGGGAGATACATATGAAAATGATAATAGATAGTGTAATATAGATATAGTAAAATAATGTATAGATAGCAATAATAAAACAACCAGTAGTACTGGGAGAGAGAGAACCCGGAATGCCACTAAAATACAATGTTTCGGATCAGCAGACATTAATTTCTCTAAAACTCCACCTCCGACCCGTCGAGAATGTGAGGCAGGCGACTAAAGCAGAGTGATTAGAAAATCGTTTTGGGAAATGGAATATATTTATTATAATATCATAACAATCGAACAATAATAAACAATTATTATAATATAAGCACACTCCGATATCTTAATGTAAAATCAATATTTTCTTTTAGCAACATTAATTTCTCTAAAACTCTATCCCCACCTCTTCATCACCATGACCCTAACTGTTCTTGAGAAATAGTTAAATGCATCTGCGTACTAAACAGTCCTCACACTGTACACGATTCTTAAGAAAATCGTTTTGGAAGTCGGGACAAATACTAGTTTATATATATGAAAAAAAAAAAAAAATCTAGGCAATTAAACTAATAATCAAAATGAACCCAATAATTAAATTCAGAGATTATTGGCCAGTCAATTAGGTCATGACCGAGATAGAGAGACCTCGATATCTTATCATTATCTTTATTATCATCATAATTACTATTCTCATAATTATTATTGTCATTTATATTGTTCTTATTATCATTAATAGTGGTCGAAGTGGTATTAGAAAGATCAGCACAACTATCATCATCATCATCACCATCAACATTATTACCATTATCCCTATCATCCTATTATATGCATTACCATTACTATTGTCACTATTATCATTATTATAATGATGATTGCATAACAATAATAATAATACCAACAACAATAAATGTAATAATCATAACTGTAATAATAATAATAATAATAATAATAATAATAATAATAATAATAATATCAACAAAACAATAACAACAACAATAATGATAATGATAATAATAATAATATAATAATAATAATAATAATAATAATAATAATAACAATAATAATAATATAACAATAATGATGATAATAACAATAACAATAACAATAATAAGTGATAATGATACCAACAAAAATAACATAATAATAATAATTATTATTATTATTTTTATCATAATTATCAGTGAACAATAACAATGAACGAAAAATGAACACACACCAACACCTCCACTCAATTTCTCCCCGTCACTTCAGCATCATAACAGGAACACAGATAAAAGGAAGTCACATTTCACAATAACAATGAAAATTAACAAAGAAAAAAACACTGAACAATAACAAGAAACAGAAAACAAACACAAAAACAAAAACAACAATATCGAACAATAACAAAGAACACAGAAAAAAACCACTCAATTTCTGGACTTTCTCTCCCGTCTCTCATCCACACAACCATTAGAACAATATAACAGGAACCCAAACAACTGGAACTCACAATGAACAAACACAAATAAACAAAAGAACAAACAAAAAAACAAACAAACGAACACACCGCCCCACCAACACTCAATTTTTGGACTTTCTCTCCCCCGTCACACTCCTCTCCCCAACCCCGCTAGTCTCCTGGAAGGATACCCCTTATCGCCAATATCTCTCCCCCGCCACTCCCACCCCCGACGCACTCTTCTCTTATCGGCTCTCCTGCAACTTTTCGGAGACTCATTATCCGTGACAGGGAGTGTGTGTCTGGGGGGGGGGGGGTATCTCTAGCCAGGCCGATAAGAGGAAGATAACAACCGGTTTCCTGTTGGTGCAAATAATGCGTGATGGGCTTTTGGTGGGGGTTGGGGGGGAGGTGGGGGGTCGATTGCATTGATAAGTAAATAGATGATGGAGATGGAGGAGACGAGGAAGGAGGGAGGGAGGGAGGGAGGGAGGGAGGAGGAGAAGGAAGAGGAGGGGGAGGAATAGAAAGAGGAGGAGGAGGAGGAGGAGGAGGAGTAGAGGAGGTGGAGGAGAGAGAAAGGGGGAGGGAGAAAGAGGAGAGAAGAGAAAAAGAAGAGGAGAGGAAGAGGGGGGGAGGGGGAAGAAGGTTGGAAGAGGAAGGGGGAGGGAGGGGGAGAGAGAGGAAGGGGGAAAGAGGAAGAGAGAGAGAGAGAGAGAGGAAGAGGGGAGGAGGGCAGGCAGGAGAGTCATGAACACACGCAAAACAAACAGCAAGTAAGTTATAGCAGCATGTAAATAAGGGCGATAATACAAGGTTAGCGAGCGAAACATTTTGCTCCCGTCATACACAAGAGCGAAATTTCACACCCTAATTTATTCAATCCATCTAATTCATCTTAAAACAAACAAACTCACAAACAAACAAACATGACAACCTCGTATGTGGGGTTCTAGGAGGGTAAACTGGAGCTGACGAATAATACAATGGGTCTTAATGTCACCTTTATTTCAAACTAATTCCTAAACTGTCTGTTCTTCTGAGAATCTTACGCCAAGGTCCCCCTTTTTCGCGTTTCAGGAATTAATCGAAACCTACCCCGGTATTTGGATCTAGTCGTTCTCACTGCTACTTCAAATTTGGGCTATTCTGTTTTTTTTCTCTTTTAAATCATCTTTCTCTCTTCTCATCGTTTAGCTTTTACTTCTCTTTCTCTCTCCTCTTCTCATCTCCACTCCCAACTTACTGCATCTCTCTCTGTTCTCTCGTCCTCCTCTTCTCTCTCTCTATCTCTACTCTTCTCTTCTACAGTATATATCTAGATAAGTGTGTAGGTTTCGCGTGCTTAATAATCAATTAATCTTTTTATGTGTCGGCGTTGTGCAATGAGCCCTCCTCGGTCTCTCTTCTGTCTCTCTCCTCACTCTTCTGCATTCGTCTATCTTTCTCTTCTCTCTCTTCTCTCTTATCTCTCTCTCTCTCCTTCTCTATCTTCTCTATCTCTCTCAAAATCTATTCTCTCTCTCTCTCTACTTTCTCTCGTTCTCTCTCCTCTCCCTACTCTCTCTCTTCTCTCTCTATCTCTCTTCTTCCTCTCTCTCCTCCTTCACCTCTCTCCCTTTCCTCTCCTCTCTCTCTTCCTCCTCTATCCTCTCCTCCCTCTCTCTCTCCTCTCTCCTCTCTCCCTCTCTTCTCTCTCCCTTATCCCTCCTCCTTCCCTTCCCCCCTCTCTCCCTCCTTCCCCTCCCTCTCCCCCTCCTTCCCTCCCTCTCCCCCTCCTTCCTCCCTCTCTCCCTCCTTCCCTCCCTCTCTCCCTCCTTCCCTCTCTCTCCCCTCCTTCCCTCCCTCTCTCCATCCGTCCCTCTCTCCATCCGTCCCTTACTCTCTCTCAAAAAAGAGAGGGAGATCCTTTCGTCTTCCACTGTTAATTCCCCGACCTTGACCTCGGCAGCATCAATCACCCGGACAGAAATGGCCTCGGAAGCTCACGCGCCACCCCCCCCCCTCCCCTTTCTCCCTCCCCTCCCCTCCCTTCGCCCTGCTAAAACGCGCCAATTACCTTCCAGCGACGTTCATTACAATGCGTGTAAGATTAGCAGAAGTTGTCGTTGAAAAAGAAATTATGACCTTCCCTCTCGCCTCCTCCTCACGCCCATGTACATGTACAAGACGACAGGGCCCTCCCCCCCACCCCGGGAGAACGCAATAGAGAGACGAATAATCTATAAATTATTATAAATTATCGACAAACCGACCAGAAACACAGGCGACCCGGTGGTGTTAAGTCGCCAGGCACTCCGTCCTCTTCAGCAGAAGGGAAACGCGAGGACATGCACAATATCATTCCCATTTTCTGTTGATATCGCTTCCCAGTTTTCTTTGACGTGCGAGTAAAGTTTGGATACGTTGGAGACAGACACTTTGGTGGAGGGATTGCCGATGCACATTTTTTTGCACGATGCTGACGATTATTGCAGTCGCTGTAGTCAGCTTTTGCGATTATATCTCGGTACCCTTCTATACACGAGAAAAAATAAATAAATAAATAAAAAGAAAATGAAAGAAATATGAGAAAACAAGAATAGGGGTATTTAAAAAAAAATATAAAAGCCCAAAACAGACTAAAATTCGCCTCTTATCAAAAAGAGAAACCTGTTTCTTGAAACGCTTTCCCGTTTTTTGCTTTCCCAAAAATTTGGAAAACAAACTTTTTAGTTTTTCCCGTCAAAATTTTTTAAAAGGTAAAGATTATATTTATATTTTTTTAAATATTTTATTAAAAAAAAAATAAATAAAAAAACAAAAATTAAAAATTTAAAAAACCAACTTTGTTTAAATTTAACCCAAATACCCAAAACAATACCCGGCCTTTGTAAAGTTTGGACCCACAAAACCAAATTTCAATTTTCCCTGGGAAGAAAAAACCATTACCCTTTAGAAAACGTACAAAATTTAAATTAAATAATTATTAAATTTTAAATGGAATTAATTATAATTTTATAATATAGCTAAAATGTGGGATTTTTATTAGAAAGTTCAAAAGCCGGTAATTTTTAAACTACCACAAAAGCCAATTTTTTAAAAAAACCCAACCCGCCAACCCGACGGCCGTGTTGGTTGTTTTGGGGGGTGGTTGGGTGTTTGTTTTGTGTGTGGTGTTTTTTTTTGTTGGTTTTTTTGGTGTGTTTTTGTTTTTTTGGGGGGGGTGTGTTTGTGTGGTGTGGGGGGGGTGGGTGTGGGGGGGTTTTGGGGGGGGGGGGGGGGGGGGGGGGGGGGGGGGGGGAAGGGGAGAAGGGGGGGGGGGGGGTGGGGGGGGGGGGGGGGGGGGGAAAAGAGGAAGGGGAGAGAGAGAGAGAGGGGAAGAGAGGGGAGAGAGAGAGAGAAGAGAAGAGAGGGGGGAAAAGGAGAGAGAGGAGGGAAAAGAGGGAGAGAGAGAGAAGAGAAGGAGGGGAGAGGGAGAGAAAGGAGAGAGAGAGGGGGGGAGAGAGGGAGAGAGAGAGAGAGAGAGGAGAGAGAGAGAAAAGGGGAGAGAGAGAGAGAAAGAGGGAGGTAAGGGAGAGAGAGAGAGAAGAGAGAAGAGAGAGAGAGGGAGAGAGAAGAGAGAGAGAAGAGAGGAAGAGAGAAGAGAAGAGAAAAGAGAGGAGAGGAGAGAGAGAGAGAGAGAAAGAAGAAAGAAGAGAAAATAAGAGAGAGAGAAGAAGAGGGGGAAAATAAAGAGAAAATAAAAGAGAGAGGAGAATGAAAGAGAGAGAGAAAGGGGAAAGAGAGAAAGGGGAAAAGAGAGAGAGGGAAAAGAGAAAAAAGGGAAAGAGAGAAAGGGAAAGAGAAAGACAGATAGACAGATAAACAGATAGATCGAAAATGAGACCCCTACACCTTTGAAAACAGTCCTTATTGAATTGCTTCTTTGTATGGAGAAAAATAAAGATATCCATCCCCCTTATTTTAAATAAAACCACCACCCCCACCCCCCACACACATACCACAAAAAAAAATTCCCTAACGTCAGAGTTCCACGTGATGACGCATAACCCACGAAAGCTTATTCATCTTCGCCTTATCATCATTATCCATAAGCCTTACTCCAGTGCTTAGTTATGAGGCTCCGTTAGGAAGGCCCCCAGTAAAATTTCCCCTTGGGGTGTTTTTCGTCATGGCCCGGAGGAGAAAAGGAGGAGGAGGAGGAAAGGGGAAAAAGGGGAAGGGGGAGGAGGAGGAGGAGGAGGGGGAAGGGGGGAGGAGGGGGGAGGAAAAAGGAAGAAAAAGGGGAAGGAGGATGAGGAAGGAAAAGGGAAAAGGAGGGGCGGAGGAAGGGGGAAAAGAAGGAGCAGGAAGGTGGGGGAAGAAGAAAAAGAAGGGGAGGAGGGGAGGAGGAGGAGGAGGAGGAGGGGGAGGAGGAGGAGGAGGAGGAGGAGGAGGAGGAAGATGAAGATGAAATAGATTTAGAAGAAGAAGAAGAAGAAGAAGAAGAAGAAGCAGGAGAAGAAGAAGAAGAAGCAGAAGAAGAGGGCAAAGAAGAAATAAATAAAAAAATAAAGCATCAGTACCAGCTCGAACGTTTAGTGATCATTAAAAGCTCTGACATTTGAACCTCTAAATACCAAAGTTCATCAAAAATTAAAATCAAAGGGGAAACACTAAATTTCCGAGACGCCCTTCAAATTCTCGGTATCCAGAGACGTCCACTCACGCCGATAAAAAAAAAAGTAAAAAGATAATAATAAAGTCATCCCCAAAGCTTAAAAGTCACCCTTTTTGAACCGTTTTAAATTCCATCAAAAATTTTCCCAAATTTAAATCCAAAAAACGAAAGTCCAAGCTTAAAAGAAAAAAAAAAAAAGAAAGAAAAAAAAAACCCATCTTACACTTTGAGTTTACTCCTCTCACGTAACCCCTGGAGTATGCAGGGATCATGCGAGGGATCACGACCCCAGTGTGCAGGCAATTTTGAAGGAAAAACCCGTGATGGCTTAAAAAACGGGTTTTTTCGGTGTGGTGTTCCAGCAGGCGGCGTATAAAAACAAAGGGATAAAAATTCAAATTTTTTTTTTTTTTTTTTTGTAGGGTGGGTATTATAACCACACCACTCGAAAAAGCAATGCTAAAAACCCCAAAAAGCTTTTTTTTTTTACTCGTTTCCCATTAAATTAAACCTCTACCTTAAACCCCTTCCCCGTCTGTCGCCTGTCTTTTTCTCTGTCTCTGTTTTTGTTTTCTCTGTCTCCAAAATCGGAATTACTGCGCCACGTACGCGCACCGCCACACCACTCACATACCGCGATGAAAATCGTAAAAATGTTGCAAAAAATCCGCTTGCAAACATGAAAGGGGTGAAGGCTTTTAAGAAAAACAAAACATAAGTCAATTTACAAAAAAATGCAAAAGTTTTTTTTTTTTGCGATTCGGGAAACGAACTTTTTTCCGATAAAGGATATTGGCATTTAAAAGCCCAACACGAAGGACTGAAAACAAAGGATATTGAGTGCATGTGGTTTATTTACGCCTAAAGAGTATACCTCATGGTCGCTCGTATACCAGAAAAAAAACATATCCGGTATATTAATGCACAAATTTCCTTCGAATGACAAACATAATACATAATCTCAACAACAAAAATACTAGTAACAAAAAATAAATAAATATATAAAAAGTAAAAATAAATAAAAAAAATAAAATAAAACGACATGCATTCCCCGAAATTTCACACAAACACACACACACACACACATACACACCCAAGCACGCAAGCACAACAACCCTACTGACCTTGTAGCCTAATTCCTGCAACCCCCCCCCCCACCCCCACCCCACCCCCACCACCCCCCCACCCCACCACCGCCACCCCCACACCACCCCCACCACCCCACTCTCCCCTGTCTTACGTGTGCATGACACATAACAACGTGACCTTGACGAAATCGACCCCCGAGACAAGGGGTCTGGGAGGAGCTAGGATAGGGTGGGGGTGGGGGGTGGAGGGGGGCGGAAGGAAGGAGGGGAATAGGGGGAGGGATAAAGAGAGGAGGAGGGGGAGGGGGAAAGGGGAGGAGAGGTAAAGGAAGGGGATAGAAGGAGGGAAGGAGAAGGGAGGAAGGGGAAAGGGGAAAAAGAGGGAGGGTCGAGGACGAAAAAAGAATGGCATAAAGGGGGAAGAAGGATGGGAGGAGGGGGGAAGAGATGGAATAAAAGAGAAGAGGAGAGAAAAAACGGAAGGATGAGAGGAGATGAAAGAAATTGCATAAAAGAGAAGAGGATATAAAGACGGAAGGATGGGAGGAAAAGATGGAAGAAAAGGAATAAGAAAGAAGAGGATAGAAGGACGGAAAAAAAAGGGAGGAGATAGAAAAAAGGGGAATAAAAAATTAGAGAATGGAAGGAGGAGAAGGAGGAGAAGAAGACAGTAGGAAGAGCTTGGGAATAGGACACAGAACGGAAGGAGGGAAGAGACGACAAGGGGAGGACGAGGCAGGGGAAGGGGGGGGAGGGGGAGGGGGGAAGGGGGTAGGAATGGGGCAAGAGACAAGCAAGGTGACCGACAATGGCCTTGGAAATAAAAAAAAATAAATAAAAAGACCGAAAACCAAACCTTAAAAATAGAAATAGAAAAAAAAAGTAAAATAAAATAAAATTAACGTAACGCGATCCAACACGACCGCCAACAAAGGGAGGGACGACACGCGAACGGAAATACAACAGAAGATAACATTTTCATCAGTACGGAGCCAAAAAATCAGGATGATAAAGAAGGGATAATGAGGGCGAGGTTGGAGGGGGGGTCGGGAGGGGGGGAATGCAACAGAGAGGGCGGAGTTGCAGAGAAAGGGGGGGGGGGTGGAGAAGGGGGAGGAAGGGAGAAGGGAGAGGGGAAGGGAGAAGGGACGTGCAAGCAATTCGTTACTTCTTGCAGATTTGTAGCAGATATGGAGGAGGTGTTATTCCAATGACGGCCGCACTTTCGTCTTCTGAGAAATTGCTGCGGAAGAAATAAAAGAAGAGGAGAAAAAAAGGGGGGGAGGGGGAAGAAAGAAGTTAATCGTTACTGATACGCATCACAAAAACGTGTACGCACACACGCACGCACACACACACACACACACACACGCACACACACAAACACACACAAACACACACACACACACAAACACACACACACACACGCACACATACACACGCCCACGCACACAATACTGAACGAAATACAAAAATGCCTGTTCAAAAACCCATCGCATCTGGCAAAGGAATAGCAGCCGCGTCCGTCCTCTCCCTCTCCCTCCTCTCTCTCTCTCTCTCTCTCTCTCTCTCTCTCTCTCTCTCTCTCCTCTCTCCTCTCTCTCTCTGCCTCTCTCTCTTTCTCTCTCTCTCCACGCCATCATTTTCGCGGGCGACGAGGGGCGGATAAGAGCGACTCAGCGAAGCGCACGACGAGCGACAGATGCAGAGCCACGCGACGCAAAGGACACCACGCACCAAAGCGACGACCACGAAAAGAGCGCGACGACCACGAGGGGAAGATGGGCGGAAGGAAGAGCGGCGACCCAGTCGCGGCACAAGGCTACTACGGAGTGACACCACGGTGGCGACGACCACGGAGGTGACGACCACGGAGGTGACGACCACGGAAACGACGACCACGGAGGTGACGACCACGGTGGCGACGACCACGGAGGTGACGACCACGGAGGTGACGACCACGGAGACGACGACCACGGAGGTGGACCGGGCGACGACCACGGGAAACGAGTACGCGAGGCGAAGGCCACGGAGGCGACGACTTATGGAATCGACGACCACGGAGGCGGCGACCACGGAAACGACGACGACAGGCGACGACTACGGAGGCGACGACCACAGAATCGACGACTATGCAGGCGACGACCACAGAGGTGGCGACCACGGAAACGACGACCACAGGCGACGACTACGGAGGCGAGGCAACACATTCCCGTCGAGGAGAAAAAAGAGAGGGGGCGAGGGAGAAGAAAGAGCTGCAAGACGTCCTTTCTGAGACACGACACAACTTGTTTCTTGACGTGGACGAGCTGGAGCGCCCCCCCCATTCACCCCCACCCCCTCCCCTCCCTCGGATTGCCCCCCCCTCCCCTAATCCTACTGCTTTTCCACTGCTTCCCCCGCCCCCCCCCCCACTTGCCCCTTTCCCTCACTTCTCCTTCCCCTGTACTTCCTCCTCTTTCACTTCCATTCTGACTTCTCTTACCCCTCCCTTCCCTTTCACTCACACACACACACACACACACAACACACATAACCCAAAATATATATATATAACTATATATATATATATACTATAATATATATAATAAATATATAAATATATATATATATATATATATATTTTTTTTTTTTTTTTTTCTTATTCTTTCTTTTTCTTTTTTTTTTCTTTTTTTTCCCTTCCTTTCCCTAACTTCCACTTTCACTTCTCCTACCTTTATTCCGCTTCCCCCTCCCCTTCTCTCACTTCTAGTTCCGTTTCCCCCATTCTATTCGTACTTCTACCCTCTCCCTCCCCCCTACCCCTTCTTCTCCCCACCCTCCCCTCCTCTCCCCAACTCCTTCTCCCTAATTCCCCCCTCCCCCACCTTTCCATTCTCTCCCCCCTCCTCCCTACTCTCTCTTCCCTTCCCCTCCTCCCCCACCCCTCCTCTCCCTACTCCTCTCTATCCCTTCCCTCCTCCTCCTCCCCACCTCCTTCTTCTCCCCACCCACCCCCTCTCCCTCCCCCTCCTCCCCACCCTCCCTTCCCCCTCCCACCCTCCCTTCCCTTCCCCTCCTCTCCATTTCATATCAAAGGGGGGGGGGGGAGTCATAAACATATAGCGGCCAACAAGACGCTTAATACGGCAAAATCACGCGAAGTTCCAAACGCGGTAATGACTCTACTGTTTGCGGGTCCTTTGCTTTTGGCATTCCTCCCTCCCTCG
>NC_051402.1:728980-736480 GCF_015228065.2 Penaeus monodon
CTCCCCCTCCCTTCCTCCCCCTACCCCTCCCTTTCCTCTCCCCTCATTCCCTCCCATCCATTAACATTCCCCTATCCCTACCCTCATCCCATCCCCTCCCCTCTCTCTCCCACTTCTCCCTCCCCCTCCCCCTTATCTTCCCCACTTCTCCCCCTCTCCCACCCCCTCTTCTCCCTCTCTCCTCCCCCTTCCCACCCTACCAACCCTCACCCCACCCTACCCTTCCCACCTTCCACCCTCACCCCACCCTACCCTTCCCACCCTACCAACCCTCACCTCACCCCACCCTCTCCCTCAAACGCACACGCACGCACGCATAAAAGTTGCATGACGGAGCGCCGAACGCACGCGGGATGAGGAGTCGACGAGGCGAACGCGCGGCGCCGGGAGAGCATTCTGGCGTCGCTCCTCGGTCCCCGCTCGCGCTAACGTGTTCGAGACATGTTGGCTGGAAGGGTTCTCGTCTTCGCTTCCCGATCCCCCGGTGAAGAGGAAGAAGGGGGGAAGGGGGAGGTGAAGAGGAAGAAGGGGGAGGTGAAGAGGAAGGAAGGGGGAGGTGAAGAGGAAGGAAAGGGGAGGTGAAGAGGAAGAAGGGGGAGATGAAGAGGAAGAAGGGGAAGTAGAAGAGAAAGAATAAGATGAAGTAGGATAAAAACAACATTTAGAAGAAAAGAGGGAGGGCTAAGAGGGAGGATGGAGGAGGCAGGGAGGGAGGAGATGCAGTGGGAGTGTGGGGGGGAAGGGACAGGTAGAGGAGAGGGAGTAGAATATGGTGAAGAAACAGAAGATGGAGAAAGACAGGAAGAGGGAGGAAGAGTGAGAAATAGAGGGAGGGAGGGAGAGAGGGAGGGAGGGAGGGAGAGTGAGAAAGAGAGGGAGGGAGGGAGGGAGGGAGGGAGAGAGAGAGAGAGAGAGAGAGAGAGAGAGAGAGGAGAGAGAGAGAGAGAAAGCGAGAGAGAGAAGAGAAAGAGAAAGAGAGAAGAGAAGATCGAGAGAGAGAGATAGCGATAGAGTAAGACGAGAGAGAGAGAGAGAGAACGAAAGAGAGAGAGAATATGAGAGAGATGAGCGAGTAGAGAGAGAGAGAGAGAGAGAACACCAACACCAGCAAAAGGCTCAAAAGCAAAAGTTGAACACGATCAGCACAATTTTCGCGCGTCGCCCCCGTCCCCTCCCCCCGCCCCCTCCGCCCTCGCCCCCCCCCCGCCCGCGGCTACAGTCTGCCCCGCCGGAATACAGATGATCACGTGACCGCTCTCTTTAGCAGAGCGAGAAGGTCCGCCCGTCATCAGTCTCCCCCCATTTGTGGTTACCTGATGGAAACAGATCACGCACGCGCACATGTGAAGTACGTTTAGGTGAACATGCATGTGCATATTCATTTAGAGGAAAATGTACAATGTAGACGCGCGCAAAAAAAAAAAAAAAAAAAAAAAAAAAAAAAAACGTTTAGGCGAACATGTACATGCATATTCATTTAGACAGAAGGGTATAACATAGACGCGTAAAAATACGTTTAGGTGAACATGCATGTACATATTCATTAGAAGGAAATATATAACGTAAAAGCCCGTATATACTAGTCGGTTCTGAACACTGATTTTGCGTTAAGTGATAGAAGGGAGCGTGAATGAGCAGGATTTTATAAGAAAAAAAAAAAACGGGATATATGATATTTCAATGGCATAATCTGAATGAAAATGGCGTGTCATGCCGTATGTTCAGCGAGCATTCATGAAACACGTTACACATCTGACCACCTGAAAGTATTCATTCTTATTCAGATTTTTTCATTGATAGTCTACTCGCAAACGTGATTAGATTGTTAGACGGAGCTATCTGTTTATAAGCATTTTTTCAGGTTGTTTACTTGTTCCTCTCTCTTTCTCATACTTTCTCTCTCTCTCTCTCTCTTCTTCTTCCCTCTCTCTCTCTCTCTTTTCTCTTCTCCTCTCTCTCTTTCTTCCCTCTCTCTCTCCCTCTCTCCCCTCTCCCCTCCCTCCCTCCCCCTCCCCCTCCCCCCCCTCCCCCCCCCTCCCTCCCAAAATATGGGCTGGGCGCGTCTCCCGCTCGCTTTTCTGACTCAAAGGGTGCATTACCGGGAACCCAAGCCAAGCAAATCCGAATTTTCTGCCGCAGAGGGGGCCCCGGGCCCAAAATAATTTGGGCAAAAAAAGATTCTTGAGAGGGGAATAAACCCCTTTTTCTGAATCAGCTGAGTTCTCTCGTGTGTCTGAGTCGCGGATCATGATGATAAACCACGCCCTTGTAAGTGCATGGGCGCCCCCGCCAAGAAAAGCGTTGGGGATGACAATTTTCCCCCTTTTTTTATATCCCCTTTTTTTGGGTTTTTTATATTGCCCATTCCTCTCTCTCTCTCTCTCTCTCTTCCTTCTCCTTTTTCTCTTTTTTCTCTCCTTTTTCTCTCCCCTTAATTTTTTCTTTATTTTCTTTTTCTCTCTTCCTTCTCTCTCTCTCTCTCTCTCCTTATTCTCCATCTTATTCTCCTCTTATTATCCCTCCTCTCTCTCTTCTCTCTCTCTCTTCTCTTTTTCCCCCTCTCTCTTTCCTCCTCTTTCTCTCTCTCTCTCCTCCCTCTCTCTTCCCCTTTTTTTCCCCTCTCTTTTTTTCTCTCCTTTCTCTCTCTCTCTCTCTTTTTTACTCTTTCTCTCTCTTATTCTTCTTTTTATCTCTTTGTTATTTCTCTCTTTTTTTTTTTTTTTTTTTTCTCTCTCTCTCTCCCTCTCTCTCTCTATTCTATTTTCTCTCTCTCTATCTTTTCTCCCTCTCTCTCTCTCTCTCTCTTTTCTTCTTCTTTTTCTCTTCTCCCCCTTTTTTCTCTCTCCTATTTTATTCTCTCTTTTTCTCTCTTCCCCTCCCCTCTCTCTCTTTTTTCTCTCTCTTTTTTCCCTCTCTCTTCTCTCTCTCTCTTTTCTTTTCTCTCTCCCCTCTCTCTCTCACTCTCTTTTTCCCTTTTGGGTTTATTTTATTTTGTTTTATGTATTATGTAGTATGTATGTATTAAATTTTTGTATGTAGTATGATTAATGTATGTATGATTATGTTGGTATTAAAGTATTTTTAAATTATGATGTATGTATTCTGAATGTCGGGATGTTTTTAAATTTACTGGTGTATTATGTATTAAAATTTTTTATTATAATATGTAAATTTTTATTATTATTATTATATATATTAAAATTAAAAATTAAAAAAATAAAAATTAAAACATTATTATATATAAATATATATAAATATTATATAATCTTATATTATTATATTATATTTTAATAAAAATAAAAAAAAAACACATACAAACACACACACAAACACACACCCCAAAATTAGAGAGAAAAATATTAAAGCAAAAGCCGCTGGGAAAGGAAGAAAAAACCCAACCCTTTTAACCAAAGATCGGGGATCCGGGGAAACATCCTCTCCCCTCTCTTTCCCCCCATAGCCGCCACCGCCTTGTCTTTTCCCACCCCTCCCCCCCGCAGGGATCCAATGGCCCGATCAAAAACCCACCCACATGTCCCTCTGAATACCCCTGCCCCTCCCCCTCCTTTTCCCCCCCCCCTCCCCTATAATGAAAAAACCCCCCCAATCAGGGGGCCCAATCATGATCCCCCTTCCCCCCCCCACCCCGGATTTCCCCTTTCCCCCAAAAAACAGGAATTTAACAGAATTTTCCCGTAATTGATAAGATCAGCGTCCGTGGCCACGCCCCCCGCCCACCAAGGGGAAACCCCCTAGCCCGGGTTTTGAAAATTTTTAGTCATGATTTTAAGGAAAGGGTAAAAGTCTCTACCTTTATAAAGGCCCAAAAATGAAAGAATAACGAAAATGTAAGTAATACTAATAGTATTAGATATAACGTATGTGTCCTTATGCGTGTGTACGTATGCAAGTATATGTATGCTTGTGTGTGTGTGTGTGTGTGGGGTGTGTGTGTGTTTGTGTGGTATGGTGTGTATGTGTGTGTGTGTGTGGGTGTTTTGTGTTGTGGTGTGGTGTTTGGGGTGCTGTGTGTGTGTGTGTTTTTGTGTGGTTTTGGGGGTGGTTTTGGTGGTGGTGGTGGTGGTGGGGTGTGCGGGTGCGTGTGTTTTTTGGGTTGTTGGGGTTTGTGTTTTCTTGAAAAGTTTTTTGGGTTTTTGTTTTAATATATTTTAAAATAATATTATTTATTATTATTTTATAAAATAAATAAATATAGATATAATATATATTATAATATATATAATAATACCCAAAATTTTAAAAATAATAATTTTAAAATATTTAAAGATATAATAGATATATATTATATATATAGTAAATATATTGTAATATATGTATATAATAGGGTATATATAATATAAATTAAAATAAAAAATATATTATTTAAATTTAAATTAAAATAAAGTTGCCACCCTTCTCGCCTTACGTCCTTACCCCCCGCCCCCACCCGCCCAACCTCAAACCCCAAAACCCCCCCCAACACCAAAACCCGGGCCCCTCCGTCAGCGCCACACCCCCAAAGGCGAGCCGGGGGATGTAAAACCCAAAAAGGGTTTTAATTATAGTCCCCAAAGCGCCCCGTTTCTCTCCCACGGGGGCGCTCCGTCGCATGCTAAACGACCCGCTTAAATATATATTACTTTTAAAAAATAATATTAATATATATAATATCTATATAAAAATATATTATATAATATATATATATTTTATATATATATTATATAAAAAAACATTTTTATATATATATTTAAAAACTAACGGTAAAAAAAAAAGTATATAAAAAAAAAAAAAAAAAAAAAAAAAAAACAATTTGCATATTTAATTTGAATTAAATAAAAAATTAAAAGGGAAAAATCATTAAAAATATTTATTTCTATTCAAACAACAAAATGGGGGGGGTTGGGTGGGTATACGTAAAAATAAGGGAAAAAAAAAAAAAGAATAAAAAAAGGGAAAGAAAAAAAAAAAAAAAGGAGAAAAAAGGAATGGGGAAAAAAAAAATGGGAAAAAATGGAAAAAAAAGGAGGGAGGGAAAGAGGGAAAAAGGGGGGTGGGGGGGGGTTTGGGGGGGGAAGGATTAGGGGGAGGGAGAGGGAAAGGGGGGAAGAGAAGGGGGAGAGGGAGGGCCGGAAAAGGGAGGGGGGAGGGGGGGAAACCCACGGGTGGGGAGAGAAAAAAGGGGAGGGAGGGAATGAAAGGAAAGAGAAGGGAGAAAAGAGAGGGAAAAAGAGAGAGGAAAAAAGAAAAAAAAGAAAAGGGAAAGAAAAAAGAGAGAAAATTAGAGAGGGAGGAAAAAAAAAAAAAAGGGAGGGGAAGGGGAAAAAAAAAGAAGAAAATGAGAGAGAGGGGAGAAAAAGGAAGAGACGAGAAGTTTTAGGAGAGGAGAGAAGGGGATGAGAGAAGAGAGACGGGGGAAGAGGGGGGATCAGGGGGGAGAGAGAGAGGGGAAGGAGGGGAGAGAGTAAAAGAGGGGAAAGGAAAAGAAGAGAGAGGAAAGAGGGGAAGGGAAGGGGGAAAAGGGGAGAGAGAGGAGAGAAGAAAAAAAGAAAAAAGAAGGAGAAAAAAGGTTTTTTTTGGGGGAAAAAAGGGCGGGAAGAGAAGAGGGAAGGGCAGGGGAAGATTGGAAAAGGGGGAGAGAGGAAAAGAGAAGGAAAGGGGGGGAGATGAAGAAAAGAAGGGGGATCTGAAAAAGGGTGTGGGAAAAGAGGGAAAAGGGAGGAAAGAAATGGGGGAGAGAAGGGAGAGAAAGGGGAAGGGAGAGGATGGGAACAAAAAGAAGAACCCCCCGGGGTAACAGAAAGAAGGAAAAAAGGGGAAATGAGGGGAGGAGAAAATAGGAAGGGGAAAAAAAGAGAAGAGGGAAAAGGGGATAGAGGAAATGGGGAGGGAAGGGGAAAAGCGGGAAGGGGGGGGAAGGGGGAGGAAAAGAAGGTTTAAAGGGAAAATTTGGAGGGGGGGAAAAAAAGGGGAAAAGATCCAAAGGGAAAAGGAAAAAACAGAAAAAAGGAGGGGGGAGAAAAGAGAAGAGGAAAAGGGGGGGGGAGGAGGAAAAAAGGAAAAATGAAAAGGAGGAAAGAAGGGAAAGGGGAAGAGAGGAAAGGGAAAAGTGAGGGGGGGGAGGGGAAAAAAAAAGGAAAGGAAAAAAAGAGAAAAGGGGAAGGGAAAAAAAATGGAAAAACAGGGGAAAAAAGGAAAAAGACGAACCCAGAAAAAAAACGAAAGGAAGGAGAGAGGGAGGAAGGAGGGAGAGGGTTTTTTGGGGGGACCAGGGAGAAAGGAGAGAGGAAAATACAACAAAACATGGACGGGAAAGAAGGAAATAAATTAAGAGAGGGAAAAAGGGGAAAAGGAAAAAATGGAAAAAAGAGAAAAAAAAATTTTTAAGGAAAGACGAGAAAAGGAGAATTGAGAAAAGAAGAGAGAGAAAAGAAAGAGATGAAAGGTGCCGGGGAGGGAGGGGGAAAATGGGAGGGAGGCCCAGGGCAAAACCCAGAAAGGAGTCTTAATTAAAAGTTGATTAAAAGATTAAAAGTTAAAAATTTATTAAAGGAAGGCATGTCGCGGATTTCAAAATGGGAAATCGTTTTTTCGAATCTAAGCCCTTTTTTTTGATAGGGTGACAGTTTGTTAACGGGGGGCCCCCAAAAAATTAGGATTTATTAAATTTGCTATCCCCCCCTTTCTTCGGGAATAGTTTTCCCTTTTCCTTAAATTGCCCCCCCCTCCCTTTTTTTTTTTCTCTTAGTTCCCCCTTTTCCCCTTTTTTCCATGTTCCCCTAAATTTTTTTTTTTAAAAAAACCCAAAAAAAAAAACCCCCCCCCCCCAAACCCTTTCCCCCCCCTTCCCCCCTTTCCAAAAAAAACCCCTTTTTTCCCCTCCCCCCTTTTCCCCTCCTTCCTCCCCTAAAAACCCTCCCCCCAACCCCCCCCCCACCCCCCCCTTTTACCCCCCCCCCCCTTTTTCTCCCCTCCCCCTTTTCCTTCCCCCCCTTCCCCTCCCCCTTTCCCCCCTTTCCCCCTTTTCCCTTCCCCACCCCCCCCCCCCCCCCGTTTTTTTTTTTTTTTAATTTTTTTTTTTTTTTTTAAACGCCCGGGCTTTCCAAACCCCGCAAAAACGCTTGTTAGCCATGCGTGGTTCCACTGGAGGAGGCGAACGAGAGGAAAGTCGTGCAGAATAACGAGCCAAACTTTTTTTTTTCTTTTTTCTTCTTCTTCTTCTTCTTAAAACCCAAATTGGGCGCCCCTCGCCCCCCCCCCATCCCCCCCCTCCTCCTCTCCCCTTCCCTTTCCCCTTTCCCCCCTTCCTTTTCCCCCTTTTCCCCCTCCTCTCCCCCCCCCTCTTTCCTTTCCCCCCCCTTCCCCCCTCCCCTCCCCCTTCCCCCTTTCCCCCCCCCCCTCCCTCCCCCTTTCCCCCCCTTTCCCTTCCTCCCCCTCCCCCTTCCCCTCCCCCCTTTTTCCCCCTTTTCCCTTCCCCCCCCTCTCCCCTCCCCCCCTTCCCCC
>NC_051402.1:741480-753980 GCF_015228065.2 Penaeus monodon
TGCGGATTAAATATCCTTATACTCGCTTAGTGTACTCAAGAACTACTGTTTATTGAGTATTGCGAAACATCTGTGACTACATATCCATTAAATCCGGTTAGTGCATCCGGGAACTTCTGTTTTTTCCCGAGTTCCCTTGGTCGTCACTAACTAAGCATAGTCTACCTGGTATAACGAACACGAACAAGACGAAGCTTTCCGTACAATCTCACAAACAATCTCCTTTAAATACGTAACATATGAAAAACAATCCCCTACATATACAAGTATATATGCAATATATGAAAATGCTCGAGGCAGGAACGAAAATGTTTGATCTCCCAGCACTGCCGAAGCAAGCGCTAAAAAAACAAAATACTTTCCCATCCATGGAGAGCGACAGATGTGTCATTGCCAAATTGCCGGTGTAAATTGACCGGACAACACTGTTTGATGTGGCATCGCCGTACCTGGCTGGGAAAAGGTGATGGCCTGTGTCTAATTCTTAATATTTTTTTGGGCTTGGTGTCTATTTGACTGGCTTCCTAATTTCAAGGTTTATCACTCTCCCGCCTCTGTGTATGTGTGTGTGGCGTCTTATATATATATAAATATATATATATATATATATATATATATATATATATATATATATATATATATATAATATAAATATATATATTTCACTAATAACAAAATATTATCACAATAACAAATAACATTATATATAATAATATATATATATATTATATATAATATTTTATATAATATATATATATACAATATATATAATATATTATATATATATATATATATATATATATTATATATATATATATATATATATGCATATATATATAAATATATAATAATAAAACAAATAATACACACACACACACACACACACACACACACACACACATATATATATATACAGAATACAAATCACACATATATAAGGAGCCTACCTATTAATCACCATTTTTTATCCTAACCACCACTGCCATGTTTTAATTATCCTCGTTTTTTTATTATCATTACTATTTTTCAATTCAATATTAACACTCTGGTCTCGATATGATGAGAGATGAGGAGAGGCTGGGGAGATGCACAGCTGACACGGCAAAAAGCGGAGCCACGGCTGACAGGGCGATTTTGCGGGGAGGGGGGTTGGGGGAGAGATGCACGAATAGCGAGGTCATGCTGCGACGGGTCTGCAGAAAGGCGTTGTTTTCCGCATGGCCGTGTGGATAACTCAGCATGGACTCAGCATGTTGTGATCCCTAGTCCACCTGGTGTCCCTTGCACTGGGGACATTTCAAAAGAAAGGACTGATTCTCCATACGGCGTAGATATATGCAACTGGCAAGGCAAAGTGTTAACCCATGCTAGAAGTATCACGGGTAATGTGTGTGTTTAATCCCACTGCTGCCACCAATTGTAGAACCCTCATGAGGTGAGCCCTAAGCATTATGGTAGATGGTGAGCTAAGGATGTAAAGAATAGAATAGGCATCTTGATTCCTATCTTTTCTGAAACGGCATAGAAAAGGACACTTGAATGCAGGCTGCTCCTCTTGCACATGGGGAAGCGTCTTCCTATAGCTCCTTCCTTTCACTTTATTTTTCCTCTCTCTTGCTCCCTCTTCCTCCAACTTCCCCTCTTACTGTCACTCCCGCCTCTTCCTTCTCATCCTTCCTTTCTCCCTTATTCTCAATCGCCTTCTCCCTCCCTCCCTCCCTTTCCTTTTTTCTCTTGCTCTCCCTCTCCCACCATCCCTCTCCCTCTCTTCCTCTTCGCCCCTCCCCTCTCTGAAAAGAAAAAAAAAAAAAAAAAACAATAACAAAACATAAAAGAATACGGATAAAAAGAAAAGAAAAAAGAAAAAAACACACCTATCACACAACAAAGGCAAGAATGAATCGACAAAACCCGAGCGAGCCGAGGCTGAGATAAGCCGCGAAGCCGAATGCCTCTGAATGCCGGCCAAGGTCACGAGGGCACGTGGCACGGGTCATTGCCATACCGCAGTGAGGTCATGATCCCTTATTTACATACCTATAGGGGTCAGTGTGACTCACGAAGTACTAAGTCTGTAATCCTATTATATTTCTATCTCTTTACGTATATTATACATATATATATACACATTTCTTTATATATATATATATATATATATATATATATATATATATATATATATATATATACATATATATACATACAGAGTATACATATAGAAAAAAATCATATTTCTCTCTAAATCGCATATCCCTACTTTTGTATGGATAATCTCTCTCTCTCTCTCTCTCTCTCTCTCTCTCTCTCCTTGCCCTCTCCCTCTCTCCGCCCGTTTATCTCCCTGCTTCCCACTCTCTCCCTCTCCCCCGTCCCTCTTTCTCTTTCCCACTCCCCCTTCTAGTCTCTCTCACTCACTCACTCTTACTCTCTCTCTCTCCTCCCCATTTTCCCTTCCTTACTGTCCCCAACCTCTCCCCCCCCCCTCCTCTGAGGACTCCGAAGTACACCTCCCAGTTCGAGCTCGAAAAGGGCGTCATGTCGAGACAACATGACCGAGATAACAGTCGAGTTTCACAGTCCGAGTTTCACGGTCGAATTTCACGGGTCGAGTTTCACGGGTCGAGTTTCACAGTCCGAGTTTCACGGTCGAGACTGAGCACCGTGTTGCATCGGCGAGGGAGTGTCAGGTGCGTCTGGCGCTGTCTAGACGGTTCTCAGCATCGTACTTACCTGTTATCAACTCTTTTTTTCTCCTTTGCCATTCCCCTTGCTTATTTTTGGTTTACCTTTGATCCGCTTATGTTAGACTTGATTTGTTTATATTTTCTGTGAACCATATTTAATGTTTTTTAATTAATTCTGCATACACGTAAGCACATACACACGCAAAACATTTACATTTCATTATACATTAAATATTTCACTCTTATACATTTAATTCTTTTTACTATTAATTATGCATGTTCGTCAGCACATATACACACACAAAAAAAACACACACACACACAAATAAAAACATGATAATAACAGGGACAAACAATAACATCCACTCTCAAAGACTTTAAATGTGGTGTCGCAGGTCGCATGAAAAGACGGGGGCTTACTGCAGTAGCCACATTTTAGAAAACAAAAAGGAACACGGACAGAAGCACGCATACTCATACAGACACGCAAAGAGGCACACATGCACGCACACTTACATGTACACACTGATAAACGTATACACACAGACAACACAATACCAACCTACACACTTTCTTTCTGCGCTCCTATAAAAATACACATACAATACATTATGCTAAACATACATTCATGCACACACACACACACACACACACACACACACACACACACAAAAAACCACACACACACACACACACACACACACACACACACATACAAAAAAAAAAAACAAAAAGGTAACGTTTCCACAACCCAACACACACACACACACACAACGACCACACACACACACACACACACACACACACACACACACACACACAAAAAAAAAAAAAAAAAAAAAAAAAAAAAAAAAAAAAAAAAAAGTTTCCACAACACAACAAAACCCGAAACACACGCACACACACTCAGCGCAACACACCCAGCACAGTCCGAGGAGGCGAGGTACTCCCAGCGGACGGACAAGATCTCCCCTTTTACTGGTCCCCGCCCGCTCCTTCCTGCCGCCCGCGCCCTTTTATTGTCCCGCCAGGTGCCGCGGCTTTACGACGTGGCCGCACCTCCGTCGCGTTGCTCCCGCATGCTGCAACACGTAGCTCATTCGAGGGGGAGGGGCGGGAAGGGAGGAGCGGGAGCGTTTCACCTTCGAAATGGCCTCTCGACGGGGCAGGTAACGTGAATAAAGGCTAAGAGGGACGGCCGGTTTGCTGCCTGGCCGGTACTTTCCGGCCCATGATGTGTCGTTACCTTCTCACGCGGCCGCCGATCCCACGACGCCCGGTCTGCGGCCCTTTTCCACAGGAGGAAGGGCGGGTCTCTGAGGGAAGAGGATTCGGCGGGGCTGCTCTGTGCCCTCTATTTTCGGGGACTCGACTCTATAGAGTGTGGTGCGCAAAGTGCTTAGTCATATTAAAATAATGAGAGAGAGAAGGGGGAGGGAGGAAGGGAGGGAAGGAGGGCGAGAGAGGAGGAGGAGGAGGAGGAGGAGGAGGAGGAGGAGGAGGAGGAGGAGGAGGAGGAGAGAGAGAGAGAGAGAGAGAGAGAGAGAGAGAGAGAGAGAGAGAGAGAGAGAGAGAGAGAGAGAGGAGTGGGAGTGAATGACCGTCGAATCGTCCACAAAGTATCGCTGCACTATCTTTCAGTCTCTCGAGAATCATTGCGGTGAAAATAATGTTGGGCCTCGAAGACATTCACGCATTACAACTCTGTGGAGATGAGCATACTAAGAATCTTTGAGGGAAAACAGTAATAACAAATCAAATAAAACGACTGCCTGTAAAAATAGCAGCAATTAGTAACAAAATCCACTTAACAGTTTGGGCAAGCACTGTTAATTAACATAGCAAGACTCCCACATCTACCTTTGTCAGATATTTTGTCACGACAACAGCCACAAATAATTTGAAAAGGGAAAACTGCTCATCTTGGAGGAAGGATGTAAGTTGAAGTAAACGTTTGCATATAATGTTCTTGGTACAATCTCTTTAGTTACCCTCCCTTTGCAATAAAGCCTTTGCAAAGAAAATACTTTATTGCAAAAATGCCATTAAATTGACTGTTCGAAAATATCTAAGGTGTACATTTACAGCAATCGAATTCCTTTTAATTTCTTAATCTGATGAAATGAAGTCACTTTTACTCCTCTTGCAAACATCTATTTGGGTGATGTCAATAATCTTCTCTATCAAGGATGAGTTTGGGACAACTTGTCACTTGCAATAGCATCACCGATATCTAAAGTATAGGATTACGATACCTTATTCATTACCGCAAATTCCACCTCAGTATGATCTTCTTAAAGTATGCAAGGAACATGAAAACAGTTCTGCAAAAGTCCTTGTCCGCAAAAAGACAAAGATGCCCAATCAAAAAGTTCAAACGTGTTTCCAAAAAGTTTAGGAGCCAACAACTAAAAGAAAAATGGTGGCAGCAGTCTGATGTAAATGAGGAATCTACAACAAGTCCCCAATGCGATCGTTCTTTGTCTATGACGAAAAGGTTGCCTATCCCGTGTATTTTACCACGACATTGGTTGCAACGACGAAACAGTGTGGGAATAAACGGAGATGGTTTTAGCGATGGAAACTTATTTAATGACTTGCTTTAGTAGTGTAGTCTGATTTTTAACTGAAGGTTGAACGGGTCCTTTGTTTTGAAACGAAAATGACGTGGGGAAAAGCCCGATGGTAATCTTCAAAAGAAGTGGAGATAAGTTAGCTATTATTTATCGTTCCATTATGAAAAAATGAAAAATTCCTCTGCTCTCTAGATTACAAAGATCCAGTTGGACAACATTCAATTATCATTTTAGTTCACTGAAAGACCTGGCATCTAACATTCACATCTAATTATATTTCAGGATATTTATAAATGTGTGTATGTTTTTCTTCTTAAATGTAAATTACGATATTTAGCATGAGTGAACTAAAAAGTGAACTTAAAAAAACAAACATTGCACTTGTATTAATCATTAAACTATCAAGACGACCCCCCCCCCCCCGACTACTTATAATATATTCAGCTGTCAGGACACAAATAAATGAGGCCAATTTTTAATTTATGTTTTACTTCTGAACATAATTAGTTTAATAAATGCGGAAATTATTTCACACATTATATAAAAAATTCCAATATCCCAGAAGAAACCCCTTTCAGAATAAATTGAGGCTTCTTAGGAATTTTCCTAACAGTCGACATTTTATTTTTTTTCTAAACTAACCACTTTACATCTAACCAAATCTAATTTCACAGTAATTAACTTGTGTTCTTCCAGAAAATCCACCTTTTGTTCACTCTTAATTCCCATTTCCATAAAACTACATGCTTTTTACCTTTCCTCCGCAGTACCTTTCACCAGACGGTCCATCGATTCACTATGTTTAGCTGTCAAGTGTACTCTATGAATGGTAAAACACTCTTCCGTGTTGATACTATGGTAGAAAAACCCACAATGCAAAAACTAGATTTACTGAAAATGAGACGCTCGTTTTCAATAAATCTAGTTCTTGCATTGTGGATTTTTCAACCAGGGTACTCTATCTTCACTCGTCGTAATGTGATCCATGTCTCAATCGCTCATTTCTCCCACAGGCAGTGTATCCAACTGTTCTGCTTTCCTCCTTGGCATCTCCTTCCCCTCCCATTCCCATCCTTTCTCTTGATCAACATGTGTTCGCAACTCCTCGGGGAAGTTTGAGAAGTCTCGAAGCATTTACTATGAAACAATTACAACCCACGAGGAAAGTTCCCACAATTCCACTTCTGCCTGATATGTTCGTTAGTGTCAGCAGCGATGCAACTAGTTGACTATTACATCACAGACATTATTAGGGCATTGCAGAGAAAGCATTACCCGAGTTCTGTCTACTAAGATGTACCACGCCCTCAACCATTAGGTAAGAGACTCGTTATTCATTATTCAAAAGTGCCAAGATGTTAAATTCCAGTTCCTTCCATGCGCCACTCACTTACCTCGAGAACATCTGCTAGCATCACGCAAATCGTTTCATAATTCCTCCAGGTCGTCCACCACACATCTCTCACCTCGCAGCATCCCTGGCGTACCCTTCAGCTGATGACGTCTCCAGTGCCGATGTGTGTGTCACATATGGCACTATGGCACTGGCTCTCATGTGTCTGAACTATGACCTGTGTTATGTCCACTTCCATGACCCCGGAACTTTTCACAAATAGAACAGCCCTTATTGAGCTCTCAGTACTAATACCATGTTACAATATTAAATTCACATTTTAGGCATTTTCTTTCATTCCACATACCTAAGACATCCCATATATATTTCTTAGCGAACGTCTTTCCTTTTGTTATTTATACTATACCCTCATTTCGCATCTATGGTCTGGGTACAAGCATTCTTAACATTTTCGCCACCACCGTGATAATTAGATACCTATGACACTTCATTTTCGAATGCTTCATGTGTTGATACATCAAATTGTAAATTTCTGTGACAAGAATACAGACTCTTAGCGTCTGAGACAGACATGCAGACAAGCAAGAGAGATCACAGTTCAAGACAAAATGTTAAAATTAGAGTCGACTTGTCTATATGCAGTTAATATATCAATATAGGTTAGTTAGTTATTGTGTGTGTGTGTGTGTGTGTGTGCGTATGTGTGCGTGTGTGTGTGCGTGTGTGGTGCGTGTGTGTGCCTGCGTGCGTGTGTGCCTGCGTGCGTGTGTGTGTGCCTGCGTGCGTGTGTGTGTGCGTGTGTGTGTGTGTGTGTTTGTGCGTGTGTATGTGCGTATGTGCATGTGTGCGTGTGTGGGGTGTGCGTGTGCGTGTGCGTGTGTGTGTGCATGTGCGTGTGTTAGTATACAATAATAGTAATAACAATAATAATAACAATAATATCGATTTTATAATCATTATTTATTATAATTCTTTTAATTATTATCTTTATTATTGTAATTACTACAGTTATAATATATTTTTTTGCAATTATACTAAGGATAAAAGTAATAATAACATAAATAGATAACTATTAAAATTTATATATCATATATTTGATATACAAGTATGTGTGTTTGTGTGTTGTGTTGATGTGTGTGTGTGTGTGTGTGTGTGTGTGTGTGTGTGTGTGTGTGTGTGTGTGTGTGTGTGTGTGTGTGCTGGTGGTGTGTGTGTGTGTGTGTGTGTGTGTGTGTGTGTGTGTGTGTGTGTGTGTGTGTGTGTGTGTGTGTGTGTGTGTGTGTGTGTGTGTGTGTGTGTGTGTGTGCATGTGCATGTGCATGTGCATGTGCGTGTATGTGTGTGTATGAGACCTAAAAACACTCGATCAATTCCGTTTAGTCCCAAAAGGGGAGAGCGGCCCTGGAAGCATCGCCCTAACTAGTGTTCTTCCGAGGCCCCACTTCATCTCGCCCCCGAAAGTAGGTCAGGGCGTCCCCCGCTCCCTTCCCCGGCGCCCGCGAGCTCGCCAGCCTCCCCTCGGCATAGGCCTACTCCGTAGTAAGCCCGTAGTACAATCGATTATCGGGGCCTCCATTCAGGCCGGCACGACTTATGGGCAGGCACCGTAGGCACTGCTGTAGGTGGGCCGGGGTGGGCTTCGGTGGGCCGGGGGTGGGCTGATGGAGGGGGGGTCAGGATCCCATTTTCTCTCGCGCTTCGCCATAGAAAATGAGCGCCGTCGCTCCAAATCCTGTCACCCGGGCTTGGATTGATTTTCCATATTTACTTATACCATTGCCCTGTATGCGTATAAGGACAATCCATGGGGGTGAGGAGGCCATGAGAGTCTATTGGAAACTGCATCTACTTGACTTTCCGCTGGGGGCCCCTTGCATAAAACTTTTACCTTCCTCTCGGGGGTAGACGTGGCAGGAGGTGCTCTGACCCGTTATGACTTTTTGACTGCATGCAAGTGTTGGTCTCGAACACGACCGGGGACTTACGTTACAATGCGACTCGCCGTTTCCCCTTTGGGCCGGCGCTCCTTTACTCACTCCCCTGCTCACTCACCTATCAGACACAACCCAATAACGCAGCCATGAATTAAGTCCTCCCCCCACCCCATCCCACCCCAACGACGTAACGAATAACGCCTCTCGAAGCGCCATGAAACGATCGTGTTTTGTCTCGAAAGAAAACGAAGTGACATCGAGAGCCAGCAGGAGAGGAGCGAACAACAGCACACGAAACAAAAAGTCGAGGGCAGGCTGGTGTTGAGGGATGGGGGAGGAGGAGGGAGGGAAGGGCAGGCTGTTGTTGAGGGTAGGGGACCCGAGGGAGAGGGAGGGGGAGGGAGGGGAGGGTAGGCTGGTGTTGTGGGTAGGGTACCCGGGGGAGGGGGAAGGGAGGGAGGGGAGGAGAGATGGTGGCGAAGGGAAGGCAAGGGAGATGGTAACGAAGGGAGGCAAGATGAGATGGTGACGAAGGAAAGGAAGGCTAGATAGTGGCGAAGGGAGGGAGGTGGAAGAGAGGGCGAGGAGCGAGGGAAGAGAAGTAGGGTGAGAGATGGGGAAGGGGAGATACGAGGGCGTCCAAACGAGAGAGGGGACTAGATGGCCATGGAGGAGGTGGATAAAGGGAGAGGAAAACCACGGCGATGGAGGGAACGAAGGGGGGGGGGAGGGACGAAAACTTGACAGACGTGTAGCGAAGTAAAAGGGAGTGAGAAAAGGATGAGGGAGAGAGAAGGTAACAGAAAGGAAAGAGATATTTGGGAATATAATAATAATAATAATAATAATAATAATAATAATAATAATAATAAGAGAGAGAGAGAGAGAGAGAGAGAGAGAGAGAGAGAGAGAAGAACAGAAGAGAGAGAGAGAGAGCAGAAGAGAGAGAAAAAAACTGAAAAGAGCGAGAGACAGAGAGAGAAAGAAAACAGAAGAGAATGAGAGACAGAGAGAGGAGAAAAGAGAAGAGAAAAGAGAGGAAGCCCAAAAAAGAGAATAACAAAAACAAGAACAAGCAAATCGCTCAAACATATTTTACACTCAAATAATGTCCCGAGCGACTGCCGCAGACACAAGGCCTACACCAGCAAGAGCCAGTACCCTCTAAATCCTGAAAGATGTCCACAATCATCATTCGAAAAGACCAAAGTAAATAAAAAGCTCCAAGAACGGTTAAGAGAACATGATACACTCAAAAAACAATAAAACAAACAACCAAACAAAAATCAGAATCGCCTTCTTCATGACTAAAAACATTCCCAAATCCGCAGCAAAGTTGCTAAGCGTGACACACCAACATGCTTGTCAAGGCGTACAACTACAACGCATGTGTACACTGAACCAGTACACAATGTGTCAGCGCACTAGGGTCTCCACAAAGGCGCACAGAAGGCCCTAAAGGACGCATATCCAAAATGAACAGCAAGGGGACCTGGAGTGAGCAACTAGGCAAACACTAGCAAGTGTCTGAAAAGGAGTTCAAAATGCAGCCTCCTTTTACAGAGTGACTATCAAAAGAGGGAGGAAGGGGGGGGGGGATGGAAGAGACAGGGAGAGGGCGGGAAGGCAAGTGAGGGGGCGAGAGAAAGAAAGAAAGAAAGAAGGAGGGAGGGGGGTGGGAGAGAGAGGGAGAAGGAGAGGGAGAGGGAGAGGGAGAGGGAGAGAGAGGGAGAGGTAGAGAGAAAGGCAGAGAAAGACAAAACGAAGAAGCATCTAGGAAGAAAGCACACCCCATAAAGACGAAAGTAAACAAAGGAAAAAAAACTCAAGACCACAGAAAAAAAAACAACGAACGGGGAAAGAGGAGGAGGAGGAGGAGGAGGAGGAGGAGGAGGAGGAGGAGGAGGAGGAAGAAGAAGAAAGAAAAAAAAAAAAGAAAAAAAAACCATAATAATCACTTCCCTTCAACAAAATCAGGAACATGAATACACACAATACCAGAGCAGGACCCCAGACAACGGAGAAGAACAAACAACAAAGGAGTGAAGAGCGAAAGAAAGGAAAGAAAATAACCCGAAGAATTGTGAGAAGAACTCGAAACAGGAGACCTAGGCCCCCAACGCATGAGCGCTCGCCTTCAAAGGGAGAGATCATAGTACTCGAAGCAATACCAATAGCGTTGGAGGAGAGATAAACCGCAGATAAGAGAAGGGATTTCAGATGGGGAAAGAAGCAGCGGGAGGGGAGGGGGGGAAGAGAGGAGAGAGAGAGAGAGAGAGAGAGAGAGAGATACGGAAGCGAAAGAGAGAGAGAAAGAAGAGAAAGAGAAAGAGAAAGAGAAAGAGAAGAGAAAGAGAAAGAGAAAGAGAGAGAGAGAGAGAGAGAGAGAGAGAGAGAGAGAGAGAGAGAGAGAGAGAGAGAGAGAGAGAGAGACAGAGAGAGACAGAGGCAGAGAAAAAGAAAAGTGTACTCATAATCATCATAGGAAGCTTACGCCCTCCACACCTGATTACACGCTAAATGTCTCTTCCATCCACTAAATCCACATACCCCATTTATCACAAATACAAAGCCATAAACACACGCAAATAACCATACGCAACAAGACTTACAAAACCGCCCCCGGATACACAAACAACAACAATAATAAACAACAATAATAATAACAATAACACACAAAAAGGAAAAGAAGTGTGCACACAACCAATGAAAAGAGCTGTAAAGAAACGCATTTCTCAAATATTCACATGAAAGGAGGAAGTAAGTGAGAAACAAAATAAAAGTAAAGAAAAACGAAAAATAGAGGAAAGAGAAGGGAAGAAGGAAAGAGGGAAAGAGAGAGAAGGCGAAGAATAGGAGAGGAAGGGGGGGGAGGGAGAGAGAGGGGGAGAGGGGAAGAGAGGGAGAGAAAGGAGAGAGAGAGAAAGAGAGGGCGAAGAAGAACAGGGAGAGGGAGAGGAGGAGGGAAAGTGAGGAATAGAGAGAATGAAAAGGAAGAGGGAGATCTAGAAAATAGGAGGGAGGAGGAGAAGAAGCGGGAGAAGGAGAAAGAGAGAGAGAGAGAGAGAGAGAGAGAGAGAGAGAGAGAGAGAGAGAAGAGTGAGCGAGAGAGAGAGAGAGAGAGAATGATGGGAGCCGAACTTGAAGGAAGGGAGGGGGGGGGGGTGAATGAGAGAGGAATCACCCAAATTTGGGGCGAAAGGGGGCAATTGACAAACAATTTCCGCGTTCAAAATCACTATCATCGAAACGCCAAGAAGCCCATTTTCTCGGGAAGACAGACGAGGGAATAAACATCATGAACTCAAGTATCTCTCCCGGATGGCGGGAAGGAGACGAAGGGAATGGCAGAAGGGGAGGGGCAGCCGAGATGTATATGTATGTGTACACACACACACACACACACACACATATAATAATATAATATATATAATATATATATATATATATATATATATATATATATATATATATATATATATATATATATATATATATATATATATATATATATATATATATATATATATATATATATATATATATATATATATATATTATATATATATATATATAACACACACACACACAGGTATTCTTCCTTGAGAACATTTCACGCGATTCAACGATCTCCAAAGCCACGTTCCGTGACCCGCAAGCCATTTTTGAGAAGTAGAAAAAAAAAGAAAAAAGAAAAAGAGAGAGAAATTTTTTTTATATATATATACATAAATATATATCTATATATATATATATATATATATATATATATATATATATAATATATACATATATATATATATATATATAATATATATATATAATATACATATATATAATATACATATATATATATATATATAATATAGATATATATATATATATATATATATATATATATATATATATATTAGGTACACAGAGAAAGAGAAACGGAAAGAGTGAGAGAGAG
>NC_051402.1:758980-761480 GCF_015228065.2 Penaeus monodon
CCACCCTCGTAAACACCGGCCTCCCGCCTTTCAGACCTCCTCTCTCTCTCTCTCTCTCTCTCTCTCTCTCTCTCTCTCTCTCTCTCTCTCTCTCTCTCTCTCTCTCTCTCTCTTCTCTTCTCTCTCTCTCTCTCTCTCTCTCTTTCTTTTCCTCTCAGTCTCCCTTTTCTTCTCCCCTCCCTCTTCTCCCTCCCCTCCCTTCCCTTCCTCTTCCTCTCTCTCTCTCTCGCATACAAGCAAACACACACACACACACACACACACACACACACACACACACATACACACACACACACACACACACACATACACAATATACATATATATATATATATATATATATATATATATATATATATATATATATATATATATATATAGTATATATATATATGTATATATATGTATATATGTATATGTTATATATATATATATATATATATATATATATATATATATATATATATATATATATATATATATACACATATACTGATATACGACGTCGCAGAACCAAGATTGGAGGAGAATTCCTCCAAATCTCTGCAAGCACCATCTGAACGCAAACAAGCAAGCACCACAGCAGCACCCAGCCTCCACGCCCTTCTCCCGAAGAAGTCGCTCACATCGTCCGCCTGGCCCTCGTATGCGATTAGTGAGGTTTGTGCGACCGAGGCGATTCCGAGTGACATCCGAAGCGGGGAAACGGCTGCTTGCTCTGCACCTCGGCCCATAAAACCTTCCCGTACTCCTTTCCATCTGCTTTAAGACACCTTAACTCTACTCTATTATCCCGTAGCAGCTGGTTTCCGAACCCACGAACACCGAGCCCGCCCTTGCACATGACTTCTCGTGTAATATGAAACACACCGAGATGATAGAGAGAGAACGAACTTATCGAATCACGCGCCTGCTTTGTGTTGTAGTTTTCATGCTTCGCCCCCTCCCTTCCCCCACTCCAGCCGCCCTTTCACGGCCAAAATTACCGCCAGGCAACCTCTCTTCTTAGCCCTGAGGGAGGGATATCCCGTTGCCCAAACGACTTTAAACGGCGAGACATGTACGCCTCGTCCGGTTCTCCCCCTCCCCCTTCCCCCGCTCGGGTCGTAAGTCATGTGAGTTCAGCATACAGCTCCTTCAGATGGATGACGGAGACGGCAGTGTTCCGTTCGCGAGTTATATGGTTGAAAAAATAAATAACCAAGAATAGTGATATATATTAAAGTTCTTTTCCACCTGCTGACGGGATCCGCCCATTCCATTGTGTCGCTTTCTTAATAAGGCCCAAATAATTCCTACTTCCTTCGAAGACCGCCTTCAGACTAATACCTTCACATTATAATAACTGAAAAAAATCAATAGTTCCGTTACTCACCCTTCGAGACGCCCTCCTCCTCCTCTTCTCCTTGGCGCGTCCAGGTGCTTGCTCGCTGGTGCTCTCTCTTCCCTATCGCTGCAATCCCCCTCTCCTCCTGCGCTCCGTCGTCCACTCCTGCGTCTATTACTTCGAGGTCATCCTCAACGCCGGAACCCGGAGAGGTCGCGGCCACGAGGGCTGCGTTGGGCACTTTGAGGGTCAGCTCAACGGCCCTTCTGCTGTCCCTGGAGGCGCCCTTCGGCTCTGTGCTGCCATCCTTCAACAGATCGACGATGGATGCGAAGCTCGACGCAGACTCTGACTCTGCGTCGTCTGAATCGTAAGTGTCAGATTCAGTAGCATCCGAGTCTCTGTTACTAAGAATATCTACGTTACGAACACTCACATCACTCACACTCACACTTTGTTCTAAGTCTTCTACGTATTTGCGACTCTCTAGTGAATTTCTACGCTGCGTCGGGACGTCATTCATAGCAAAGTTTGTACCTGGGGTTTCACTGCCTTTGTCGGCTTTAAGCGTACTGACCCCCCTTTCTCCCAAGCCCGATTGTGGCGGCTTTCGTCCCGGGTCGTGGCTGTCCCTGAGTGACCCGACGACGCGAGGGCAAAATCTCTCGCCGACAGCAGAGGCACCCACTTGCCCCGCATCATCCACGGGCCGGGATAACGCTGGCGAATTCCCGCCCACGCCCAGCACCTTTTCGGGGGGCGTTGTGCCACCCCCGCGCCCAAGGTCCTCCTGACGCGGGCCGTGGGCGGTGGCGGCGCGAGAGGGCCTGACGTGGCACAGCAGGAAGTGCACGATGAGCTCGAGCATCGAGTCCAAGGGGGAGGCAGAGAGTTTGTTCCGCTTGACCAGCTTGCCGATGTGCAGAGCCTTGAGGAGCTCGAGGCGGCTCCGCACGCACTGCCGGGGCTGCTCCTCGTCCAGCTGGCTCAGCTTTGGACCACTCTGACCAAACAACCTAATAACGGATGATACGAAGCACAGCTGCTTGTGACTGGGGATATTTCTTTGTTTTGCTACATCTTAGTAAAAAAATGACAAATAATTTTGCATTTTCTTTTATCAAGTAAAAATTTTATCCAATATCAACTTTTTCCATCATATACTGTGTGTGT
>NC_051402.1:768980-773980 GCF_015228065.2 Penaeus monodon
TTCCCTGTACATTTAATCAATTATGGTGAAGCAAGGTTTTCAGTGTTTCCAAATATTATTCTCGACAAGAAGCTCTCGAACAGACGCCGTCCAAGGTGCGAGAAGTGGGAAAAAAGAAAATTTGGAAATGAAAGTGATGCACAATAACACCTGCGCGGCATTACGATATCGCAAAGTCAGCGTGGAAAGTCAGTTCTGAAATATTTCTGATCTGTGAATGGTGCTGGCATAACGTATCGAAAATTGGAGAAAAAAAGGAGATTAAAGTGAAGTTTCTTGTGTCTATATTAAATAAAAAGAAAAAGATTTAGTGAAAATAACAAAATGGAAGAAAGGTGATTAGAGTGATTACATATATCTCAAATGAAGAAAGATTATTCATTTTCAGACAGATGTGCTCAAATAAGTATAGCCAGTGTAAATATGAGTGGTTGTCGGTATTATTATATTTAGCGTTTTTCATTTATTCGGCAATAATTCCTGAAGGATTACATACAAACTGTTAATTTCATCAGATGACAAATCCTGAAAATTGTCCTTAATTAATCTATGAGAAAGTAGTGTTTTTTTTGTTCTTTTTTTCATACGTGTAGTAGAAACCGTCATTACTCTATATCATCCTGCTGATAGTGAGATGATAAGATCAGAATGATGGGAAGATAGATAACAGGCTAGGAAAGAGTATGTGTGGCTTATGGACGATTAGATCATATCGAATTCTAAAGCATGTCTGCAATAGTTATTCTTTATATTTTAACCTTGAGATAATTATACACATGTTGTTTGGGTGACTACATTTTGCTTTTTTTTTTTTTTCATTGTATTTACATGTAGTTAGTAAAAATTACATCACGTCATAAGTCAAGTATTTGGAGGACCACGGCCATGGCTTTAAGACTATGATTTTTTAGGTATATGATTACATACTATTCAAATACATTTTAAGATTTACTGTGACCTTTGATGATAACCCAACAATCTATATTCGAACATGACTGACACATTAGACCTACAAACTACAGCCGAACATAGTAGTGTCACATTTTGAGGTTGCCACAAAAATCACTGGGCTTCCTATGACGTGATGTAATTTGTTATAAATTTTATTATTAATTAATAAAATATTTCAAGCATATGTACATGAAGTTTAACAAACTACCACACAAGATATTTTCATAAGATGTAGTTCCTACTTGTCCCATATTTCACAACAAATCCCTAGGGAAGTTTAAAGGTCTGGAGTGCCGAGAGATGCAGAGGCTGTGTCGATCAGCTCAATGCTAGTAATAGATGCATGGATATCTTCTCAACTTTTAACATTGATATTGATATTATCTTTGTTACGAATGTAGTAATTGTTAATGGAAATATTGTTATTTCATTATGATTATTTTATCATTATCATCACCACAAGTTTTTATGTCATATTTGTTATAGTTATTTTTATTTTTATTACTAGGATTAGAGTACTGTTTTTTCTTAGTATTTGTACCATCTCACTTGTACATGATTGTGATGAAGACTTGACAATTGAAATGTTACTAACAAGACTTGAATTACTAAAATATTCATGACATGTTGGATTTGGTATCTTTTCATTAGTTGTTATTAGTTGGTATTGAAACATTGACATTATTATCATCATTGCCTACGTCTTTGGCTTTACCTATATCATCTTTATTTTCATTTCCGTTGTCATCATCATAACCATCATCTTTTCCATAGCCATCACCATTGTCAGTGTTATTGTCTTTGCCATCGATATTGTCATCACCATCAACAAATCATCATCGTCGTCATCATCATCACCATCATCTGTATTCTGGGTACTTCACTCTGTTATCAGGGCATGTCTTAAAGATCCTTATCTTCTTATTGCTGCCGTGGTTTTCCCTTCTGTTCATCAAAATTCTCATTGACATATTTATGGTCGTTTTATTATTGTGAAGTTTATTATGTTATTTCTCTTTACTGATATTATATATATATATATATATATATATATATATATATATATATATATATATATATATATATATATATATATATATATATATATACATTTTTTTTTTTGTGTGTGTGTTATTGTTATTGATATTCTAATTTATCATTATCATCATTATTATTATTATTACAATTAATGCACTTGATGATTATATTTATTAACAAGAGTATCATTATCATTATCTTTCACTGTTATTTACCATTGTTACATCATCTTCATCATTGCTATTATTATTGTAATTACTATGGTTGTGATTATTATTACCCATTATTGTACCATTTGTATCATCATCCATTGATGTTTATTGATAGTATTCTTACTCTTATTATCATTGTGTCATTCTCATTATTATTACTATTATTTTTATGGTTATTATTATTATTTTTTATTATTATTATTATCATTATTATTATTATTATTATTATTATTATTATTATTATTATAGTTATTATCATTATCAGTTTTATTTTTGTTGTTATAGTCATTATTATTATTATTTGTTCTAATTATCATTGTTATTATTATTATTATTATTATTATTATTATTATTATTATTATTATTATATATAAATGTAATCATTATTACTGTAATTATTATTATTATTGTTGTTGTTGTTGTTGTTATTGTTATGATCGGCTAGATATTTCACTCACTGGTATTATTGCTATTTTTATTATTATTAACATCATCATGATCGTCATCACCGTCTTCATTATTATTATTATTACTATTATTATTATTATTATTATTATTATTATTATTATTATTATTATTACTATTATTATTGTTGTTGTTGTTGTTGTTAGTGCTATTATTATTATTATTATTATTATTATTATTATTATATTATTTCATTATTATCTGTCATATTATCTCATTATCATTTATTCATTATCATATTATCATTATTATCATTATTTATATATTACTATCATTACTATCATTACTATAATGAAGACATGCATGGTGATGATTTGGATTTGTAATAAGAATTACTGGTTAAACCTATTGGAACTGCAGTTTTATTGTAAAAAAATTGACAATAAAACTGCAAAACTTTGTAGTAAAATTTCATGTCATTATAGTAGAAATACCTTTTCTGCTTCTTCTTCTTCTTCTTCTTCTCCTTTACATTTATTCTTTTCTTTTTCCTTTTTCTTTTTTTCTTTTCCTTTTTTCTCTTTTTTCACCCCTTTTCTTCTCTTTTTTATGTATCCCATTATGACATCAGGAGAAGATCGATATGCTCTTACAAAGATATATACAAAACGTTTTGGTAGCTACAGCAGGTCAGGTGTTGTGGGAGATTTGTAAGGTTCAACTTGTAGTAATAATATTTCTCAGGTTTTTACCATTATAATTTTATTCTTGTGATCATTATATAATCTTTATATACATTGTGGATGATATTCCTATTCATTTTTTTAAAATACAAGTGAGCATAATTTGATACAGTATAGCATGTAATATTTTAATTAAAGTATACCAGAGGCTTCAAAACTGGGAATACTAGAGATATGTTAAGGGATTTTGCAAGCAGTACACTGTGGTCATGTGAGAGGCGATTTACACAGTGGTGGTTGCCTTGGGTAGTGAGTGCTCTGGTGAACATGGTAGTGATGGCCCTATGTGTGGTAAGAGCTGTGGTTTTGGGCTCAATGATGGCTTTGGTGGTGTGACAGAAATACTAGCAAAAATTGCAAGTGCTCTAAGCCTCAGAAGTGATTGTGTGAGATTCGTAGGCTTTGAGATAGGAGAGAGGTATCTGGCAACTTCATTTTATTTGACAGTCAGTTGGCTGATCAGTTGACAAATGTATTAGACCTATTCCGTAGTAATTTCTAGGCTGGTGAATTTAGAACATAAAAAAGCTAAATTGATATAGAGAAGACTTGATGAATGAACCTTCTGCTCTTTTAACTCAGTCATGCTGGGAGACGTCTGTGCTGCTGAGCCTGCTCTAAATTTTACATTTAGTTTTGCATTTGTTTGGCCATGGCTGCATTTGTTCAGGAGAACGAACCCCTCAACATTAGGCTTAAAACCTTATGTTAGCTTCATTACCTTAATAACGCATATACATTAAAGGCAAGAGCATGGAGAGCTGAGTACTTTTACATTTCCCATGCTTCTGGTTTTTCCATTTAGCAGCCAACTCTGTGAGGACCCTGACACATTCAGAATGACACTGGGGGCTCCCATTAACAAATGTACCTTTTCTGTGACACATCCGCTCATTTCCATTATTACTACATATGGTATTTGTATGTTTTTTTCAATTTTTTTGTAATACAACTTCCGTGCCTTAAGTAATGGCAGGCTAGAATTGGTTCCCACACTTTGTTGTAGTATCCTCCATGGAGTCAGTGCTCTTTCAGGCATGGCATATGAATGGTACACTCCACCTATATTTACTGGTGGAAATAATGCAAGGGCACTTCTTAAAGACCTAATAAGTCAGTCTCCTTCCCTTGGCCAAAGTTTTTCATGAAGAGTTATTCCTGTGAGCTGCCTCTTGACCAATTTTTTTTTTCATGGTGAGACATCCTGTCACCTGGATCCAATGGGTCAACTTGTTGCACATTGCTGTCAACATGTAGTTGACAGTCAAGTTTATTGCCAGGTGTCTTGGCACTTTTTGTGGATTCCATTCTGATCTTTCAGGAGAACTAAAGAGAGTGGACAAGTATCATGTCATGTAATTTCATACAGAGATACAGTCTTCCAACACTTGGCTGAAAATCTGTTTTATCATACTTTTGTAGATAAAGCCATCGGGAGCAAGGTTTCACAGCAAACAATGCATGAAATTACAGAACTAGCACTACATGACCTTGAGTGTAGTGAGCCCACATTTTTGCCAACTGACTGGTTCAGGTGCCCCGAATGCATTGGATGAATTAATGAATTATTCAGTAACAATATATTGTAAATATAGTTGCCAGATGCCAATATTTGAAACAAAAATCATATTAGTTCATGCATTCACTTTTT
>NC_051402.1:788980-798980 GCF_015228065.2 Penaeus monodon
ATTGGGTCTATCTCTCTCTCTTTGAAAGTCCCATGGCTCGCTCTTCTATTTAGTCGAAACTAGCAATAGAAAACAGGAAAGTGATGTTGTAGGAACTTACTTAATTGGTTGTCAAAACATGCTAGTATTTCCTCATATAATAAAGCATCGATTCATGTCAGAAAAACTGGAATTACTGATTGTCTTATTTTTGATGATTTTTGAACAAAAAAGATATCGCTTGAATTAAAGTTTTGAACTACACTGTTGATATGTGTTAACAAGTTTATATACGTTTAATTTGTTTATTTACTAGATTTACTTATGCTTTTAAAAAGATCTGTGTCTTAGGGAACTTGGAGGTAAAAGTAGAGGTACTTATTATTGAAGTTCTCTGGAAAAATAAATGATCAAAAAACAACCTTTGAGGGATTCTTCCCATTTGCCTATTTTTATTTATTTGGTTTTATCTCTGTTTCCTGTTTGTTATTATTATTATTATTATTATTATTATTATTATTATCAATATATAGTCATTGTTACAGTTTCTGTTGCTTTCATCATTGTTGGTAGTAAGCAGCAGTGACTTTATTAGTATGTTCTTACTATTACTACTGCTAATATTGTTATTGTTTTTTGTTTGCAAATGGCTCATATCCCTTGTAAATTAATGAAAGAATAAATCCGGAATTTCTTACTTCTCTTTTCTGAACCAGCCAGGTAAATTCAGTTTACTAATAGAAAGGTTGTTTTGCGTGTTCGATATTTGAAAATTTCCAGTTTTTGAGAAGATCCTGATATACATATTTTCATAAGAATAGAGACGTCCGTATAGTTTCTGTTATTCTTAATTTGTGTTAATTTGCATATTCCTCCATATTTCAGCATATTTTTCACCACTTTCAGTTATTATTGTCATTATTCTTAATTTGTTCTCTCAGTATCTCTTCTCCTGTGAATATACAACAGAAGTAATATTTCAGAATGGTAGCATTATGAGGCTTATGTTACCATGGGACCTTTCAGGGTAGACTGAATTAGTGATAATAAAAAAAAGTGTGTGTGTGTGTGTGTGTGTTTGTTTGTTTGTGTATGTATGTATGTATGTATGTATGTATGTATGTATGTATGTATGTTATATATATGTGTATATATGTGTATATATATGTGTATATATGTGTATATATATGTGTATATATATGTGTATATATGTATATATATGTATATATATGTATATATATGTATATATATGTATATATATGTATATTATATGCATATATTTTTGTGTATATATACAAATGTGCATATACTTATGCTTAATGTATTTAAGTTTTCATCTTTCAAGAAATACTTCATTAGACATTTTTGCTCAGTTGATGATAATGACATTATAGTTTTAAAATTCTGTGGCAGCCATCATGGTAAAGAGCCTCTCATCTGTACTAACTGGATTCCCTATTTCTTAGGCATCCTTATGCGAACATCTACTGACTGAACAGACTTAACCTGTTGACACTGGGAGTGCCAATATACATGCTCTGGCCCCTGTGGTTTACTCTTATTTATTTTGTTTACACAGAGCCGGCTCCAAAATAGCTTGGACTTCAAGTAGTAAATTGCTTGGCCTACTTGACTTCATCCTATTCATTAGCTGGAAGAAATGTTTAAATTTTACTAGTGTTGTTAGGTAGGCAAGATAACTCCTTGATGACTAAGTGCTTGCAAAACCATCTAAATATCTACAAAATCAATAAGACAAAGCCATAGTGGACAGCAGTTGTACCCAGCACCAGTGGGTTCAAAATAAAAGGCAAACATTTGTTTACTTAGGATAACTATTGAAATATCTGTTATGCCTTATGGGAAAGCTTGTATGCCTCAGGATATCCAAAGCAGTTGCATAGTAATACTAAATTCGGAACTAAATGTAACAAAAATAACACTTGCACTGTGACATGAAGGGGAACACTCACTGTGTGCTGAAGGCCTTGTAATATAGATTTGAAAGGGACTGAAATTTGGGTTTCAAAACAAAAGAACAACATGCAATGGAAGGGCCATCCACAAGCTCACCAGTCTTCAGGGTTCAGTATTTGCTCTATCCCGGAGGACTATAAATTCCTGTGTTTTGTTTAGTGGTTTCTCATATACTTCTCCTTTACTGTCTTTGATAAACCAGAAGAATAGATAGATCAACAAGTTTTGTAATTACCCAGTATAACATATCAGAAGCATTGCATTCTTGATTTTTCCTTTAATGGAGGACAAAATTTGATTTAAGGAAAAGAAAAAAAAAGTGAATATAGTCATCTTTGTGTTAAACAAAATGCTGCTCTCTACCAGGATGACATGGTATAACACAGAGTGAAATTCCCTGTTAAACTACCTAACACAGAGATATCTCATTCTATTACTCATGTTGTTTGTAAGAGAAAGATCAAATTGTATGTGTGGCATGGATTTTTCTTTTGAGGGTGTCTGATGAATGGAAATGAATGAAGCCGGTAAATTATAGGAGTCGTATATTTGTTTACTTTCATTTTGCCGCTTTAAGTACTTCACTCTAAAAACATACAGCGACTTTTTCCATAGATCATTGTATTCATTATTTATTATTTGTCAGATATTTTAATATAGATCATTAAGAGATTTACAGAAGTTGAAGTATTACTGTATTTTTCATACAGTTTAATAAGGAAAACTTTGTGGCATTTTCAGTATATGGTTATATAACTGAATATGAAACTTGCATATTTTATTTTTTCAAATGTCTCTCTGAGGCATGAACATAGCAGCAAAAAGCCTGGGGAAGACATTTATTATGAAATTTACCATATAAACAGAGGTTCAAGTTTGATGTTTGCCTTTCCTTTCACCCCCAACTTACTTCCCCAATCTGTTTCAGTTGTGGTAAAATCAGCCATTTGAAGCCTTTTCACTATTTGCCTGAGAATAGCAAGGAATGAATCTGCTAATAGATTGAAATGCGTTATTCTGAAAAATGTAGTAGATATTTATAATGTATCATGTATTGTATTTGCTCTTAAAAGGGTACAGAATAGCTGATCCAGCCACCATGGATTACTGACTGCACACTGAGCATGACTAAATGGTATTGAAATGTGGCCCCCAATTAATAATGCCTCTGGGATTTTTAAGTAGACATAGTATATTAGAAGTAGACAGTTTTAGTTGTTGATATATTGCAGGAGTATTTTTCTGCTTTTTTTAATTATCATTATTATTGTTATTCTTACCTGCAGTTGATAAGTTTTCTTCAAGTTGAGTATTTTTAGACTTTTTTTTTTTTTTTTTTTTTCCCTCTCTCACTCTCTCTCTCTCTCCGAGATGGGAAGGAGACCTGAAAGAGAAAGGCTACCGTGTTCTTGTCATTTTCACGCAGAATAGAGGACAATTTTGAAACGTTTCTCCATTTTCAGTCTTTTTTCATTACTTTTCCTCATAGTCATATTCTTCATTTAAACATTTCTTAGAGAACTAATTATCACAAATTAATCACCAAACTGTTCTTTCTACTGTTATGCAATACTCTGAACAGATAATAAACCTTAACCTTCAACTTACAGTCAACTAAATTTGAACTATCTTGTCAGCATTTTCTCTTGTGTAAAAGCCAAACCAAGGAATATAGATAAATTTAGACAATTTTTTTTGCACTGCCTTTAAATACTTTGATTATACTGTTAGAATACATTCACTTGATAAATGTACAGTAGATAAATATGTCAAGTATATCAGTTTTTATTAAATACAGTAATGTCTCCCATTGCCACTATCATATTACTAACAGTGTATGCTTGCTTTCCTTCTTGTCCTCGTCCCTTTACAGCCAGCCCACGTCAAGGCCTGTTTCATAGGTTCCTCTCTTACACTACCAGTTTCAGAAGGCAAACTCAACCTGGGAACTTGGCAGGTAGGTTAAGGTATCAGCCTTCATATTGTGCGAGACTTATGGTTTATTTATGTTTTGTCTTTTTTTGTTGGTTTGTTTGTATTTACACTTAAACACATACACATGCACACACATACACATGCACACAAGCACACGCACACGCACATCATACATACATACATACATACATACATACATACATACATACATACATACATACATACATACATACATACCTAGATACATACATACATACATTATATATGAATAGCAATGATAATCATGCAGTTATACACAGATATTGATTGATGTTTATCTTCTACTTACAATTAATCAATGATTAGAAATTCAATGAATTAAAATTAGCTAGTAAGTGGATGAGGAAAATATTGTGATATAGGAAAAAATGGGTGTTCATTAGTGTTCACCTTCCCCTGGGCCATTGTCCACCTGACAGTAGTTGACACAAAGTCTCATTCTAGGTATCAGGAGCTAGAGTTATAGCGTGATAAGAGGTCACCCTAAATCTGTGATTATTTCTGAAGACGTGACACCATGTCATGTCACCTGTGGGTTAAGAGATAGGTTAAAATGTGTAGTATAGTTTATTACTTGACTTCCATTATGTTAAGCAAGCAATTATGCATAGTGAAGGAAAATATTATAGTCATCATGCTATTTCACTACCTCTTTCTCATTGCAGGGTATATGGTTATGTGAACATAGGAATGATGCTGGTCCTAGGAAGATTGTTGTAACCATAAATGGGTGCTTGCGAGATGGACGCACTCCAGTCTCCCCAATGTCCCCAATGGCATCAACAAGCAGCTAGAAACACCCAACTGTGTGGCATCATTGGGTGCCTAGTGTGTTGTGTTCTCATTGGCCATGAACGCTACCAATGTGGTTGGCGATTGGCCAAAACCAGTTTGTCGTGTCTCACTTCGTCAGCCAATACAAACCCAATTTCTTTGCCCCATTCCACCGTGTTGCCATTTTTCAAACAAGTGTACTCAGCCTTTATACTCACTCTTTTCTTTTTTCATAGTTGAGCTTTAATAGCTCACTTTTTTCTGTGATCACACCTTTTTGCTTGTGCTCATAAATCATGTATCCTTTGATTTATGTCTTTAATTGTTATACTTTGATTATTTGATTAGTGACTCTTTTAATGGTATCATCTGTCTTTAAAACAAAATTTACTCACTTCCTTTCTTGCACCCCCATCTTCCTGCAAGGTCTTCCGTCTGATATCTTCTCTGTATTCTCTTCCTAGGCTGTGCACTCTTCTCTTCCTTGCTAATAGGCCAAGTTACTGCAGTGCTGGGGAGATGTAAGCACACACTGGTACAAACCTGTAAAGAAGTAATATTAATGTGGATTATTATTATTCTTCAGTGAAGGATAATATAATGCAAAACAAACCACAGCAGTTTTCAGTTGTGAGTGATTTTTCATACTTTTTTGAAACTAGTGTATATCAATTACATTCTGTAGCCGTCAAGCTTCAGCTGTTCAAGCCTATAGCACAGAATGTCTTATGGGGCCCAAGGGAGTTGAAGATTTCAGATTTGATGGAAGACAGGACTCCCATTGAAGACCTGTTTACGCCCCGCATATCAGCAGAGACGGCAACTTTAGGGTGTGCATCAGGTTTCTATTTCATCTGCCAACTCTGGGCACCAGCAGAAACAGAGTGGTCAGATAAACATTCGTGGACCTTACAAAGTCTTTCCATAGAGGATATTTTTAATTGTCATTGCTGGGAAAATGAGCCATGTGGAAATTAAGGTTCAGAGTCTATGATCCCACTGATAATGGTCCTGGTGAATATATAGTGATTTTACCCTGAAACAGAAAATCTGATTATGGTCAGAGTTCGTGGTATCCTTTAACAGCAAAAGCTGCAGTTATTTGTGAAAATAAGATTAAAGATTTTGTTAAATCACATGAATAAACCCTGTATTTGTGTGTATGTTTGGAATACAAGAGTGTATGCAGTTTATGTGTGTTAGTGAGAGTAATGCGTAAGAAATTTGTTAAATGTTGACATGAAATTAATGAATTTGAAAGTCTGGCATATCAAGATGAAAGAAAATTCATGCATAGATACAGTAGTATGTATAGGGATAATGTGATAAAACAAATATCACCTGAAAAAAGGAGATTGTTTTGAAAACATGAAGACCTATCAGGATTGTTTGAAAAAGGAATGCTGTTAGTGGATAGGAGATGGTAATTCTCCATGCTCTGCATCTTTATTTCAGTTTCCCCAGCTGTATGCAATGCAGACTTAATTCCTGTGCCATGGGAAAGAAGAATTTATGCATACAGCATGAGGGAATTCTGCTGTTATACATTTCTTTAGAGATTCATCAGATATTATCCTCCCAGAATGATGGCATTGCTACTTCTTATCTTTGATTCAGAAAAGAATTAGATAACTGGCAAAGGATATATGTTATTCTTATAAATGACTTGGTCATCAATTCTGAGTTTGGCCAATATCAGAAGGATTTAAACTTCATTTTTAAAAATGATTAGTAACTTTTTGGAATGTGACCAATCTCAAAACAGGAAACTGGATTCTGACTTCAAAGTTATTCTAACAGAGAAGCCAGTAATTGATCTAGCGTCAAGTCAGTGTTTGATCAAGTCACTTAATAGCCGGTCTTTAATTGGTAGCTGCCTCCCTCTTGCTGTATGTAGGAGTATTTGGGCCTTTTTATTATTGCACTCAGATGGTTATGGTTGGCTTATCTATATAGATTTATAAGTGTAGTTGTTAATTCACCAGTTTTAAAAACTTGTAAACTTCAACGAAGGAACCTCACATTTAAGGAACCACTTTGTTTGACTCATTAGATACACTGCCATTGATGGAATGTTCATTCATGACAACCTGTGAGTGGCCACACAACTGACGGGGGGATATGTGAAGAATATTACACTCTGCAAAACATCAGTTTCAAATCTTTTAGACATAGGGTTTTTGCAGTAGTTACTCATTTAGATTTTTGTGGTAAATTATTTTTTAAACATATTTTCCCCTAGTGTATGAAAAATGCAATAGGCCAAGCCAGTTGCGTAGTCATTTGTGGGTAAATATGAATACATAGTATTTATGCTCTTCACATTGAGCTTTGATGGATCATGTGGTACTCTGAACGCCAAATTCGTAAGTACCTTGCAAGGATTAGCAGCATCTCCATATGGTGCTGTAATGAATTCAAATGACATTACTGACCCTGCAGTTGACAGAAGAAAACTTGGACCTGTGTCAGTGATGGCAAGTATGAGGTGTGAGAATTAGCATAGTCTACCAGTGGTCTAGGCTCAGATCGCAAGCAGCAGCAGCAACTGGTAAGAACTCTCTTAGATGGACTCTTAAACTCCATAAAGAGGATCATAAGGGAACCAAGTGAGCCTTAAGATATATATATACATATATATATATATTGAAGATGAAGTTGGACTTCGTTGTTATTGTAAGTTATTGTAAATCTGTTTTTTGCTTCTTAGGCTTGTGCAGTTTGTAATCATTAATGCTTGGACTTTTTTTCCCCTTCGGGAAGTGTGTTGTGAATGTGCCATAGATAATTTGCTGACAAAATAGTCCCAACCCATCATTTAAAGCTTGAAGAAAATAATAAATTTTAATTTTCCTTCACTTTAGGAGCACTGTGCACAGATTGTCTTGTAAGTTCCAAGTTTGATAAGTTTCCTCTGAAGGAACCAGAGCACCATCTTTCTGGAGGTTGGCGAAATGTGTCCATGTAAAAGACTGTCAGTTTCACCCTTACAGTGAAAGAGATGTTCTGGATCTTGGGCTTGCAGATCACTGGAAACAAATAGTAATCCCAAACTTGACTTTCGCTGGCAGGTACGATTAAAGTTGAGTGAATGAATTTGTTGTTTTTATTTTTTTTCTACTTTGTTTTCCCCCTACTGTTCACTTCTTTTATTGTCTTCTTGTTATTCATGTGTGTATTCACTTGCAAGTTTTGTTTCACTTTGACTATCTGAAATATTCAAATCAGGCTCTCTGTGTAAAAGGCTTGGAAGTGTATGTACATTTGCATGATTTTGTATTAAGATGTGTGTGGTTGTCTCAGTGCCTGAATGTGTCCTTGAAAGACTTGCTTATTATCATAGGTAAGTAGAAGACAGCAAGAATATATTTGACATACAATGCAACCAGTGTAAGAAAGTAAAGTTTCTTTTTATTCAGACTGATTAAAGATTAAACATAATCCACTGTTGTCTTTGAGAGTGGATGGTACAAATAACTCTTAGATATCTGATTTTATAACTTGACTTTGTCTTCTCTGAGAAACAGAACCTAATATGCATGAACAGTGTTTACTCGTATCTTCCAGCGACATGCAGGCAGCAGATTTATTTCCTTGATGAAAGACTTGCGCCTGTAGATATTTGAAGGAATTTGCCACCCACACACCCACATACACTCATACACATTTATGATAATGATTTAAAATTAATTGCTGGTTTACCATTGCAACCCCATCTTTTTATGTAGCATGTTAAAGAAAGTTTTGGGTTTCATTAAATGTACCTCAATCATTTGTTCCATGTGAAGAAAGAGTAGTCAGTCTTGTCTGTTACCAGTGATCAATCCCATGAAAAATGTTTTTTAACTGTTTAATCAGTTTTCATTTCTGTAGCTAGATTTTTTTTTTCTTTCATTCTTTTTTTGTGTTTTTAGGCAATGTTTTGAGGTCTGGTGAGAAAGAATCAAAATTACATTTCATAATCACTTTACAGGTGTTTATGTTATACTTCATTCATTTAATTTATTCCAAAATTGTGTAAAGTATGATGAGAGACCATCTACTCTTTCTTGATTTTTTCTGGTGATCAGCAGTTGTAGCCTTCAGAAGTGATTCATCAAGCCTTTTTTTCCTCCAGTGACAAGTTTTGAATATAGAATTACTCTGTTAAGCTTAATGGGAAAAAAAATCTATTATGGCACTTTTTTACGCTGGCAACACCAAAGGAAAACACACCTGAGGATTGACAGAGTCTTCCTGGTGGTTTAATACTTCCTTCCCATCCACTGGCTTCTTCACCACACTGTCAGCAAATACACAACTTCAGCTAATGTTTTTTCAGAGGTTGTTTCTGATTTCTGCCCAACAAAAACCACATCCGGTCACAGTGGGTATGTGGGTTAAAAAAAAAAAAAAGATCTTTTTAATCCAATGGATGGATCATAGGTCTCTTCACTTTGCTTGATTTTGGTCAGTTTCATGTACAAAATGATTCCACAATCTAAAGAAGCTGTACTTACAGTTAAAGAACAATATTCCAGTCACACTCTTTGTTGTTGATGTCATCACATTCACACCATATTATAGTAATGGCAACACAAGTAAAGTACGAGGGGCAAGTTTTGGGTGTAAGGAATGGAAGGCATATCAGTGCACCTAAAGTATTATTACCCTGTTTGATCTGCAATGAACTTTGGGCTTGGGACTTGGCACAATTCACAGAGATTCAATATTGGCATTATGAAGTCAACATCTAATGCTGCAGTTAAAACATACTTTAATCAAAATTTGATATGTATTTGGAAACGAAGCTGCTGAATATCTTGAAAGGGAATGAAAATGTAAAATCATTTGAGATTTGATAATGTTTTTGAAAAGGTCTGTGATAGATACCTTCCATTTAATTTCCAGCTGAAACTATCCTCAGGCATTTCTACATGTGAAGTGATGGACAAGTCTTGACCTTGTGATTTTTTTTTTTCTTTCTTCCAATTCTCTCCCACATTTTCATTTTCTCCCACTTCTCAACTCTACTGCCATTTCCCCCTTTCTTCATTCATCTCCTCCTCCTCCCTCATTTGTCTTGCCCTCTACCTTCTCTATTCGTTCGTTTTTCTCTCTCTCTCTCTCTCTCTCTCTTCTCTCTCTCTCTCTCTCTCTCTTCTCTCTCTGCTCTCTTCTCTCTATCTCTCTCTCTCTCTCTCTCTCTCTCCGCTCTCTCTCTCTCTCTCTCTCTCTCTCTCTCTCTCTCTCTCATATACCCCCCCTTGCTCTCCTTTTTCCTCTCCCTCCCACTTTCTCTCTCTCTCATCCTACC
>NC_051402.1:803980-812218 GCF_015228065.2 Penaeus monodon
TTTTTATTATCCTTTGCTTTTGCTGTTATTGAGGGTTTCTTTTTATTATCAAAATATTTTTTTTTCTTTTAATGTTATTTTTATTGGTATGATATTTAAGTTTAAGTTGTTTTTTAAAAAACTTTTAATATTATCAATTGCTATTTATTATTTGTTTTTTATTATTTTTTTTTATTTATTATTATTTTTATTTTTATTTGTTTTTTATTTTCCCCTTTTTTCCCCCCGGGGGTTTTATTATTGTCAAATTTTTTATTACAGAAATATTTTTCTTAAGAATTTTTTGATATTTTTTAAAAAAATTCTTCATCCTTTATCATAAAATTATGATCATCATCATCAATTTTCATTATGACCCATTAGGGATTATTTTTTCACGGAAAAAAAAAAATATTTGAACCAAATTTGGTTTCAACAGAAAATTTTTTGGAAAAGAGTTTCCCTTGTCCTTCCCTTTTCCCCCTTTTTTTGGGCTTTCCCTAAAGACTGGTCGCATTTCATCCCCCCCCAAATGGAAATTCCCCACCCCTTTGGTTTAATAGTCACCCACCATAAATTTTTTCTCCATTTTTTAAAACAAGGATCCTAAAAAATCTTGTATTATATTTTTTTTGTACCACCCCCTTAAAAAGCCCCGATTTATAGTATGATTAAAAGGGCCCCAAAAGGGTGTTGGTTTTAATTTTTGGGGGTTTTTTATCAGTTATATTTTTGGGTAAAATTTTTACCCGTTTTTCAATGCTGTTTTAGCAAATTTAGAAAATTCCTTTTTTGGGGAAATAAGCATTTTCTTTTACTCGGGAATTTTTTAAAAAAGGAGATGGGGAAAACCTACAAAAAGGTTTGAAAAAATTTTTGGGAAAATTTTATGGGGGATTTTCATGAACCCAGAGGGAAAAAAAAAAAAAAAAAAATTATATGGGAAAAGGAAAAAAAGGGAAGGAAACCAAAAACCTAAAAAGTTATTTTTTTATGTGGGCCTTTTTTTATTTTCAAATCGGATTTTTTTTTTGGGGGGGGAAAATTGATTGGGGGGGCTGAATTTTATTTTTTACATCGGAATTAGGGGTTTTTGTTTTTAATATTCCTTGTCCGGGGTTTAATTGAAAGGGGTAAAGGGGACAAAAATTTGCTCGTTGCCCCATAGGGATTTTCCAGCCAAGGGGCCTTTTTTTTTTTTTACCCTCGGGAACCTGCAGGGAAATTTATCATGAGAAAATCTTTGTACTGTTGGGGTTCCCTTTTACATTCCCCAGCAATAGTTTCCTTTTTATTAAGAAAAAAAAATTAGTGAACAGTGGTGAGCGGGTTTAATCCCATAAAAGGAAAATTTTTAAAGGGAAAAAAAAAAAAAATTGGGGTTTTCGGGATAAATTTCCCCTTATATGGGAATTTATTTTATAGGGGGATAATAAGGTCACTAAAGGAATTTAAGGGACTGGGACGGGTCTCTTTCTGAGCTCCCCCATTTTGGCCCCCATATTTTTTTTTCCCTTTTTTTGCCCCCCTGAAGCAGAGTAGTGTGTATCTTCCCTGCAAGTTTGCAAACAGAAATGAAAATTGGGTTTCCCATTTTTCTTGGGGGGGAATTTTTTTTTTTTAAAACATTTGGGGGATTCCTAATTTGAAAATGATTTTTTAAAAAAATTAAAAAAGAAAAATATTTTTTGTTTGTGGGCCCTAAAGAGGGAGTTGATTAAATTTTCAAAACTATGGGTTTTTAAAATTTTTTAAAAAATTTAAAATAAACTTTTAAAATTTTTGCCAAATGGGTTCCCTTTTCCATTTTACTGAAAATTTTCCTTGCCTTAAAAAAAAAAAAAAATTTCCGTTTTTTAAATTATATTTAAAATCCTTTTTAATTTTTTCTTTTACCCCCCGGAAAGGAATTTTTCCCCGTTTTTTTTTGGGAAAATTAAAAAAATTTTTTAAAAATATTTTGAATTGTTCCTTTAAATTTTTGGAAGGGGAAAAACCCTAAATTTGGTTAAAAGGGGAAAAAAAGAAAAAAAAAAAATTTTTTGTTTGAAATTTTCATATAAAAAGGGAAAAATTTTTGTTTTTAAATTAAAGGAATGTTGAGCAAAAAAAAAATTTTTTCCAAAGAAAAAAGAAAAATTAAACGGATGGGGGGGGAAATTTGTTTTTTAATTTTAAGGGGGGGAAGGGAAAATTCGGCCCAAAATCTTAAAAAGGAAAAAAAACAAAAAATAGTTTAAAAATTTTTAAATAAAAACAAAAAAAAGGGGGGAGAAAATTTTTTTTTTTGCCAAAAAATAGAAAAAAAAAGAAAAAAAAAAAGGAGGAAGGGGAAAAAAAAAAAGAAAGGGGGTTTTTTTAAAATTTTTTATTTTTTTTTTTAAAAAGGGGAAAAAGGGGAAAAAAAGGGGGGTGGTTAATTTTTTTTAAAATTTGGGAAAGGGGGAAAAGGGATTTTTTTTTCCATATGTTACAAAAAAAGAGTCAGCTGAGCACAACAAAAAATTTGGTTTTTGGGTCTTCCCTTCAATTTTTTCTTCTTGTTTTCTTTTACCTGATAAACACAGGTGGGGGGGGGCTCCAAACTAGCAAACCCAGGTTATAAAACCCCTAAAAGGGAAAAAAAAAACGCGGGAAAGGGGATTTAAAAATTTTTTTGCAGAAATTTCCTAATGAAAAAAATGCAGTTGGGGGGGGAATTTGATCTTTAGCACACCAAAACTAAAAAAAAAAAATAAAAAAAAATATTTAACCACCCCCAAAATTAAAATTCAAGTTTACCCAAGAAAAGTGTTTTTAAAAGAAAAACCAAACTAAAAATTTCCAACCATTGCTTTAAAGGGGGTGATTTTAAATGGCCCAATAAAGCTGATTTTAAAATTTTTTTGGCTCATATGATTTTTCAAAAAATTTTCAGCTCAGTGAGATCTGTGGGGGAAAACATGGTTTTCTGGGGCCCTTTTGGGGTTTTGGGGTGGGTCAGTAATTTAGTGCTTGGGGCCCCCCCAAATGCTTTTCTTTTACTTTTAAAGCAAAATGTGGTGGTTTAAATCATTTGTAGGCATAACTTTTCCCCCACAAAAAAATAAGCAAGGGGGGGATAACCTTTTATCCCGCCCGGGGGAGCACACACTTAAGTTTTCCCGCAGGATTTGCCCTCAGTGGTTTTGCAGGGGTTAATGGTGTCAATAAAACTGTACCCCATACTGGTAACAAGGTTTTTATTTTGTGAAAATGATTGGGTTTTTTAGTTTAAAACTTTTTTAAAAAAATAAAAAAGTGCCCAGAACCATGATCATATGCACTATGGTTTTTAAAAAATTTTTTGGGGTGAAGAATTAATTCAGGGCCTAAAAGGAAATTGCAGAATGCCAGTAGCCCCCATAACTTGTAGACATTGGCCAAAAGGGGAAGGGGTTTGGCTTTATATCTATGGAGCCACCCCAAAACACTGGGGTATTTTTTTTACCACCCAAGGGGTCTCTCAAAATTTTTTGGAAAAAGAAACAAATTTAAATTTTGGGGGGGGCTTTACACCAAAACCAACCTGGCTGCCCCAAGCCCGGGGTTTTCCCCTATTGCCTTTTGAGTTGGGGGGTGGGGGCCCATTTTGTTATGACTCATTACTCTGGGGTAAGAAAATTTTTGGTGTTTTAAGGGGAAGCATAATGGTCCAAAAAGGGAAAAATTTCTGCAGGCAGTCAAAAAAAAAAAAAAGGTTTCCCCAGAGTTTGGGAAAAAGCCCTTTTTCTGGCCCCCACATGGGCTAGGGTCCCCTAATGCAGCAGGGGCCCCGAAGGAAAATAGCCTTTTCATGCATTTTCATTGGGTTAGAACCTGGGCCCCCCGGCTTTGAAAAATTTGGTTTTTGTATTGCAGGGTTATGGAACCAAAAGATCCTTCTTTTGAGGTGGTTATACAATGGGGGATTGATAGCTGCCTTTTGGCCCCCATAAGGCAAAAAATACAAACTTTTTTTTTTGTCAAGGTTTATGACTGGGAAAAATTCATCAAGGGACTGTGCTTGCAGGTTTACATAGCCCAGAAATAGGGGGGTTCCATGCCCTTAGCTCATTAAATTTACCCTTTTAGTTGATTTATTTTTCAACACCCAAAAATGGGATTGGGGCAAACCAAAAGGGGGTTATTTTTCAAAGAGTTCATTTTCAGTTTTAGATGTTTACTACTTTTCTGTTTTAGGGGCCTTTGTTACCCGGGGGCATCCAAGGAAAAGTTTCCGGGGAGTCTCATTTGTAAATAACCGGGGCCTATCTTGAGCTTTTGGGTTTGGGAAAGGGGGGATTGGGGGCCAAAAAGGTCACAGTTGGGGAAAAGGGGGTATGGGAAAATTTTTATAATAGTAAATTTGTGTTCCGAGTCAAAAGCCCGACATGGGGGGTCTTTTCCTTTGGGTTTAGGGCAAGCAATCATTCCCCCTTTGGGGGAAATTTTGGGGATTAGAAGGGCCCTTGGGAAAATGCAAAAATTTGTACATACATTTTTAGTTTTCCCGAGCCATGGTTTTCGATTTTTCCTGCAGATATCTGAAAACCCCACCCCCCAGGATTTCTTTCGGGGCAAGGGGCCCAAAAAGCTTTGGGGGCTCCCAAATGGAGGGGTATTTGCAAGAAACTACCCCATGTAAGCTTTGGGCCCCCATAAACCAAAGATAAATTTTGAACCCCTTTGGTCCTGCTTTGGTGGGGTTTTGGGCAAAGTTGGAAAAAACCTTCCCTGAATTGGGGGTGGGGAAATCTTTAATGAAATCAGGGGCCTTTTCCGGGGCTGCAAACCAAATTTTGGGGGTAAACCCCCGTCTTTGGAAACCTAGGGCACCCTTCCCCCCTCTTCCCCCCTAAAAATTTTGGGGACTACCGGGACAGAAGTTGGGGGGAGGGAAAGTCTTTATTGCTTTTCCAAAAAAACCCCCCCCCTCCCGAGAGCTGCCCCCCCAACCTGACGGGAGGCAGGCCCCGGCCAAGGGGATGATGCCCTTTTAAAAAAAATTTTGGGAAAATTTCATTTATGGGCCCTCTTACTTTTCCCTTTTAAAATTGCCGGTTTCCAAATTGGTGGGGAGTTTTTTGGCAATGAGGGGTTTTAGGGGGGGTAGGAGGGGCCCCTTATTTCCCCAGGCAAGGGAAGGCCCCGGGTGGGGATTTTCCCTTCCCGGATGAAGGGGAAAATTTAAACCCTTTTCAGGGGGGCTTCCCTTCTTCGAAACATGAAATCCCCAAAAAAACCATGACCCAAAAAAAAACCCAAAAAAAAAAAAAAGGGTTTTTTCCGGGTTTATCAAAAAGGGCAGTGTTTTTAGGGTCCCCCCTTTTTCCCAAAACCCCGGAAACTTCTACATTTCCTGTAGGGGGTACCCCCCAAAGGGGAAATTGATTTTTTGGGACAAAACATTTCTTTTTTTCATAGGCAACTTGGATTATAACTAGAAAAAACCCTTGTTTAAAAAACCTTAATATTTAAAAGGATCCTTAATCTGTTAAACCCCCTAGGGGGTTTTCCTTTTTAAATGTTTCCAGGAGACCCCTTAATTTGGAAATTTTTTTTTGAAGCCTGTAAAACCAATTCAATCAGGGTTTGTTTTCCTGAAGGGGAAACCAAAAAATTTCCTGAATTGGGGAGAAATTTGGGGAAAAAACCAACCCCCAAAAAAGGCCCCAAACAGGAATTTTTCCTTCAAAATTTTTTTTAAATTTAGAACCATACAGGGCATTTATAACTAGAAACCTGACGCAGTTAGTGGCTGTCATAATCAGGTCATTGCTGCTGTTAATTATTTTGTCAGTAATTGTATTTCAAAGAAACTTTTATTTGCAATAAATATGCACACATTTACTCTATCAGTCCCCAACAAAGGGGAGTTGAGTGTTGGAGCTCAGTACCTACAGGTACAGGTAGTCATGTCCCCTGGGGATTTTAGTCTATCGATAGGGATGTGCGTTCCCACCTTCAAATTCAACCCTTATTTAGGAACCTTTCCTTCTCCCCCCCCTATTGTAACCCAAACCCGGCGGAAAGGCCACCTCGGCAAAAGGGGGGAGGGGGGTAGGTTTATATAGCACGGGTCATGTTATCTTTGAGCTAATATGTGTATATGCGGGGATTAGAGATATCAAAAATCTGTTCCATTGTCCGCTGTTTTTTCCCCTTAAGCTCTGACTAAAGAGAAAATGGAGATGCAGGCCACTAACCATTACATAAAAGCCTGAGCGAAAGAGAAAGAAATAACCTAGCCATGGCAGATTTAAGGCAGGAGGGGACATCTAAGCACACACCAAAATAGTGACAATAACAATAATCATTACTTTTTTTGTTATTATTGTTACTGAAGATGTAGGCCTATGGAAGCCTTCCCTCCTCCAATCCCCAGAATGGCTCGCGGACTGAAGTTCCCCTTTACCTTAATTTCTAAACGACCGTTCACACTTTCAGTGCCCACTGTCAGTTTCCTAGGAATGGTGGCGATGCATTCTTGAGGAAAACTGTGGCAAACTTGACAGCATAGCTGAATTTCCAGAGGTCTTTTTCAAACCGACATGCCTGTGCTTTGGCCAACAAGGGGACAGGATGGGAACAAGCAGGGTAAAGTTGTGTTCTTTTACGGTACCTAGATTTAGTTTGTTCTCCGGTGGTTTCGCTAGCTCTCACTCACAGTTTCCATGGAGCTTACAGAAATGCCATCCGATACCAGGAAATCTACCATTTCAAGTATGAAACTATTTTTATGTATGCTGACTGACACGGCCACTTTCCGCCCTCCCACTACGTCCTTTTTTGAGTTTTCATTATCTGTACCCGAGGCTACGGTACATATATGGGTGACGACAAATGAAGATGGTGAGGTGCTACGGGATACATGTTCCTGTTACATGAAACAACATTGTATAATAACATCCCGGCCCCCCCAATTCTTTGCTCGTTTTGTCGTGGTGTGTGGGTGTGGGGGGGGGGGGGATAAAGAGACAGGTCCACCCCTGCCTTTGGACCATAGCCTTCGCATGGTCTTTACTTCTCCCCCTTTCCTTTTCCCTTTTCTCTTAATCTCCTATTCTTTCACTTATCCTAACGTCAGCCTTTCTGCCCTCTTCGCCCACAATACCAACCATAGTGTGTATGACCTTTGATGTCTACCCTTTTATTTTTTTAACCATTAACCATTATGACGATAACATCTTATCCCATGAACGATTGGGCCCGTGACAAGTTTACAAAGTGCAAAGTGAAAATACATAAATAGCATTTTCATTTACAAATGCTATAATTTCCTATATTGGGAGGAAGCTAAACCCTAGTTTTTGTTTCCCCTGAAAAAAAAAAAAAAATAAATAGGGCCAGCCGGATGGAACAGGTACACTCAGAAAACAGTCTTAGCTCTCAAAGAAAACCTCTTACTATATAAACGGGGAAAGCCATTAGTTTTTCCATACACAGGGAAAAATTTCAGAATTTTTTGGGATCCAGCTGTCAAATGCGTCCCAAATGAAAACAGCAAAGAACTTGACCGATTATTGTTCCATTCAGTTGTAATATTTGGCAATCTTTGCCCTAAAGAGAAGAAATTCGCATAAGTGGGGGTAAATATAAGTTGTAAATATATGATTTACAACTTATGGGTTCATACATGCGTGTAGCTGTACTTGAGGGATAATAGTGAAAAATATGACTAAATAGAATGTTGAAGGACATCTGGTTTTAGAGGTTTATTTTTATTATTATTATTATTATTATTATTATTATTATTATTATTATTTTTTTTTTTTTTTTACCCCCCAACCCTTCCCTTGTTTTCGTGGGGGGGGTTAGGAGGGGGGAGACTGGGGCCCAAAGTGGGAAATTCCCAACCTTGGGACTCAGCCCTCGACTCAACTAATTTTGCATGGGCTTTATTTTCCTTCCCCCCTTTCGTTTCTGTCCCTTTACCAACCCTCTCTATCCATCTCCTAAAATGTGGAAACCCTGCTGAAAGGTAAAGGTGACTTTTGCCCGTCCCGACGGCCTGAGGGACCTGGGCACGGTACCCCTATTTAATTATCTAGCCCTTACCCCCAAGGGGCCCTGAGGGGGGGACTGTTTTTACCCAACATAAACCGGCTTTCCTGGCCCTAAGAAAACATCCCCCCTATTGGGCAAGAGGCTTGCCCCTTTATCAAAAGCCCCAAAGTGTAAACCCCCGATTCCCGACCCCAGGCTCTCCTTTGACCACCCCCCGGCCCCCCCCCCACACTGCCCCCAATAAAAACCCCC
>NC_051402.1:812318-817676 GCF_015228065.2 Penaeus monodon
AAATATATTTTAAAAAAATAATATAAATTTTTATATTAATATATATTAAATATATAAATATAAAATTAAAAAATATTTTTTTTAAAAATTTTTAAAATAATTTAAATATTTTTTTTTTTTTTTTTTTTTTTTTTTTTTTTTTTTTTTTTTTTTTTTTTTTTTTTTTTTTTTTTTTTTTTTTTATATATTAATATTTTAAAATTATATTTTTTATATTATATATTTATATATATATATATATATATATATATTTATAAAAAATTTATTTTAATTTTTATAATATATTTTTTATAAGTATGAAATTATAAGATTTTATATTTATGTTATTATGATATTATAAATGTATATGTATGTATTGTTAGTTATTATTTTTATATAAATGTAATAGATAGAATATAGTATATTTTTAAAATTATTTTATAATATTTATGAATTTTTATATTTTAAAGTAAGTAAGATTATATTATTTTAAATTTAATTTTATATATTTTAATTATTTTTTAAAAATTATATATATATTGAATTAATATATAAAATTATTATAAAATATTTTATATATATATATATATTATTTATATTATATATATTATATATATTATATGTATATATTTTATTTATATTTTAAATAATATATATATATATATATATAAAATATATTTTAAATATTATTTTAAAATATTATATAATTTTAATATAATTATATCCCATAATATATATAATAAATTTTATATATACATTAATATTATATATATATTATATATAATATTATATATATATATATAAATATATTAAAAATATTAAAATTATATTAAATTAAAATTTAAAATTTAAATTAATTATAAAAATATATATATATATAAAATATAAAATACATATACATAACTATACATATACAAACATAACATATACAATACATATATATACTTAATATATATATATATTAAATAATATTTATAATTATATATATATAATTTTAAATATAATGTATATGTAATGTATATGTATATGATATGTATATGTATATGATAGTATAAAATAATATAATTTTATATTTAATAACATTAATATACATAACATTACTATACAAAATACAATACATTATATATACATTATTATATATATAATATATATATATATATATATATATATATATATTTTATAATGATATATAAGGTATATGTATTTTATATGATTGTATATGTATATGTTATGTAATGTATATAAAATTTTATATATTTTATAATACAAAAATATAATATTATATTAATATTAAAATTAATATTATATTAAAATTATATTATATTTTATATTATATATATTATATATAATATGTATATATAATTATTTTATTTTATATTATATTATTTATATGTAATTATATTATATAATATATATAATATATATATATAATAATATATAATATAATATATATTTATAATATAATTTTTATATATTTATATAATTTATATAAAAAATTATATATAATATAATAATATTATAAATTATAATAATATAATATATATAAAAATTATATATAATATATATATATATTTTATAAAATAATATACTATTTTATACAATATTAAAATATTAAAAATTTTTTTAAATAATTTTAAAAAATAAAAATATTTTATATATATATATATAATATATATATATATAATATAATTATAAATAAGAACAAACATATACATATACATATAAATATACAATACATATAAATATACTTTAAAATTACTAATATACATAAAATATATACAATCATATTATACATATACATATAATACATATACAAAAATAATATACATACATATACATAAACATATCAAAAATTTAAAAATAACATATACTATACATATACATATACTTTTTTTATACTATACATATACTATATAAATATACATAAACATTATACAAAATAACATATAACCACACATATATTAATAATATATATATATAAATATATATTATATATATATATATAATATAAATATTATATATATTTTATATAATATTTATATATATTATATATATATTAATATATATTATATATATATTATAATATTTTTATATATATTATATATTGTAATATATTGAAATATATATGTAATACATAGAAAATTATATGTAATATAATGTAATATAAAAATTTAAATATATATATATAAATATATAATAAAAATAATATATATAAATAATATATATAAATTTTATATATTATAATATATAATATATATTATATTATATTATTTATTATATGTAATTACTATTTGTATATATATATAGGTATACATGTGTAAAATATGTGTAAATATGTGTAAACACATGTGCACACACACACACTAACTCATTCTTTTGTAGGAATGGTACTACTGTAAATCATATTAATGTTAATAGTAATGAAGACTGCCTACAGTATTAGGATACTTCTCACTTCATTACTTTTACTAAATCCAATATCTTCTTACAGACTTCTTGGTACGGGTTGCCTACACCGTCTAGGAAGACCACCCCTGGCATTTTTTCAATACGTTTTAGGTGAGCCTCATACATGGGCCACACACAGTGGTCAAAGTATCCTGGAGGATCAGGAGGTTCATACAGGCGGGATTTTCTCCTATCCCAACATTGTTCGCGGGTGAGAGTCAAAAAGTATTTTAAATTGCATATATCCATTAGACCTTTGTGATCATATAATAAAAAGCCATCTAACAATAAAACTGGGTGATAGTGAACAGCATTTGCACTGGAGCTGGAGGAAGGATCTGAACGTGGAGCACTGTAAACTCCTCTATCAATATCTGATTTCTCTGGAATTTTCGAATTAATAATATCTAACACATCCTTCTCCATTCTCTCCATGTCCAAGCTTTTAAAAAAATCCCAAATTTTGGTCTTTAAACCTCCCGGGGCAGGCACATGATGCTGAGAATCTTCTGGGTAGAAATAATCATCCTGATTGATAAGCTTCACAGTACCAGGCAATGTTTCTAGGAGCTTATTTGTTAAAGTAGACTTGCCACCATTTGTCACCCCTGAGATACCAACAACAACCCAGTGTGACATGATGCTATTTGTTTATGCTTACTTTACAAACACTCTAAATATGACAAATTCTCAAAGATTCAAGTTAAACTTGGCTTTGAGATCACAAGTTTTTTAACCAACCTTGAAATTTTAGCCACTTTTATTCCATAAAAAAAAAAATAAATTTAAAGGGCAAAAAATACACATATTTTCCATATAAAATTTTAAATTTTTTCTCTTCATCTTATGATCTTTGTATAGAGCACCAAAAATATACACACCAGTTAGGGTCAAAAGAAAAATAAGGATTACAGTAGGTACAACTATGGCAATAATGGGATCAGGGAAGAAAGGGCGGAGGGAACTATCCTTGTCTGTAAATGGTAGTCCCACAACCCAAAAAAGGTAATACACAACAACAAAAAAAGTCAAACCAAGAACACATTCACCAATCACTTTATCATGCCCAAACATTGCTCTTGATTCGGGAGGGTATAATATTACTTAGCAAGTGCCATTCAACACTAATGACTGTCTTCTGATACTGTTAAAAGGCACTTATACACAGTTATTTTTCTGAAATCACAGGTTTAAGGTAGTTACTAAAAAGACCACAAGTTTGGGGCAATTTCAGCTGGATTCACACTAAAGGTGGTTATAGCTTCACATTTGCATCAACATTTGTCTCACTATCCCGTCAATGGTTCCGATCCTGAAAATTGGAATTGGAATTCGAATTAACACAAGCATAAATCATGAAGCAAAGGATCACAAGAGAAAGGAAGAGGAAAAGGTATCTGATGATGACAAACCCATACATGGGGGATGGAACTAAATGGTAAAAATCATACTCTGAACCATAGAGTAAGTGCCACACTGTCACCACTACGAGTGAACTGACAAACACGCGCAAAACTATTTTGCCAGTTAGTTTTTCATTCAGAGCCATTTTGTATTTTTACAGATGTGAAAGCCAAGAAATAAGTTTTATAAGTTAGGCACAAACTTCTTAAAATCTAAGTCAAATTTCATATTTCTTAACAAATGAAAAGGTTCATACTATCAAGAAATAATAAAAAATCAAGTATATATACTAAAAGAAAAGAAAAGAAAACACAGACTAGTAATTCTTTGTGCACTACTCCTGAAAATTCCTAGTCAAACTACTTACAGATTGCTAAGGCTTAAGAATCTCCAGAGGATTCCAAGACAAGCCTGTGAGTTGAGGTAAAACAACAAGTAAATTTACCATTACTTACTATTCAATATCCTAAAAAAGTACAGCTTTGAGGGTGCATGCAACACTGAACTGGACATCCCACTGAAATATTTGTTGGCAAAGATATCAATTTAAATACCATTATTGAGAAATATGAGACAATATACCTTCACGGAAAGATATACATCAAAACATTTTGTACTGTTGAGCACTATGAGAAATAATTTTTCGTTTTGGACTAGGCTTCACCTGAAGTTCTTATAATATCTAGTGTTTTACAGCTGGTTTATTTGAGTGTTATTCCATGCTTCCCTTTGTAATAATAAATACTATCAAGCAAGTAACAATATTTTCAGAAACAGGTTACATTTCCTTAGAGGTGCATGCAAATCAGTAACTACATTAGATTACTAGCACAATTTTGTGTTGCTAGGCAACAGCCTTTGGCTAATCAGTAGAGGCTTTACAATATCATACATACATTTTACATATTACATGCAATATCTCAAGCTACTAAATGATACACCAGCAAATTACTTCATTGCTGGCAGAGAACCAGATGAAACTTGTAGTACCGTTTGTTAGTAGAGACGCAGCCACTCTTCATTCAATTTCTCAAAATCTTCCTCGGTAAATACAGACTTCTCTTCTGTAGTTTTCTTTCCTTGCAGAGAGTCTCGCTTTACAGTTTTCCTGTCAAGCTCTTTATTATGCTGTTGCTTAACCTGCAGAATGAGAGGACATCTTAATTACCTAAGGTAAAGCCCGAATGAGGAAGGAGTAGGAGAAAATATTTTGACAATCATAAAAATTATTCTTTGATCCTAAAATTTTATTCACTAAAACTGACACTCTTAATAGATTTTTCTGTAACCATCATCTAGAATGTGTACAAAAACTAGTGGAATGTTTTTCTGTCTTTTTTATCTTGAATGCTACACATGTAGTGTCCATTCTAACTATGGGGCAGCAAACACCTTGCAACCCACCATGGTATCTCCATATCCAATCATGCAGTTTTGGTTCCAGTCTCTTTTCTCTTGTGCATGGAATAGAAGTGATGAAAATGGCAGCTCTGGCATGATATGTTTCATCTAATTAACCAAAATTTC
>NC_051402.1:817776-836992 GCF_015228065.2 Penaeus monodon
TTGACCCTGCATTACTTATGCGAATTTCTTCTCTTTAGGGCAAAGATTGCCAAATATTACAACTGAATGGAACAATAATCTGTCAAGTTCTTTGCTGTTTTCATTTGGGACGCATTTGACAGCTGGATCCCACAAACGTCTAGAATTTTCACCTGTGTATAGAAAAACTAACGGCATTCCTTGTTGATATAGTAAAGAGGTTGCTTTGAGAACTAAAACTGTTTTCTGAAATGATAACTGTTCCATTCGGCTGGCCCTATTTCCATTTTCTTTTTCTTTCAGGAATCAATAACTATGGTTCAGCTTCCTCCCAACTATAGGAAATTATAGCATTTGTAATATGAAAATGCGTATTTATGTATTTTCACTTGCACTTCTGTAAACTTGCTCACGGACCGAATCGTTCATGGCAGTAAGATGTTATCGTCATAATGGTTAATGGTTAAAACAAATAAATGTGGTAGACATCAAAGGTCATACAGCACTATGGTTGAGTATTGTGGGCGAAGAGGGCAGAAATGAGCTGACGATTAGGATAAGTGAACAGAAGTAGGAGATTAAGAGAAAAGGGAAAAGGAAAGGGGGAAGAAGTAAAGACCATGCGAAGGCTAAGGTCCAAAGGCAGGGGTGGACCTGTTCCCCTCTTTATCCCCCCCCCCCCCACACCCACACACCACGACAAAACGAGCAAAGAATTGGGGGGGCCGGGATGTTATTATACAATGTTGTTTCATGTAACAGGAACATGTATCCCGTAGCACCTCACCATCTTCATTTGTCGTCACCCATATATGTACCGTAGCCTCGGGTACAGATAATGAAAACTCAAAAAAGGACGTAGTGGGAGGGCGGAAAGTGGACGTGTCATTCAGCATACATAAAAATAGTTACATACTTGAAATGGTAGATTTCCTGGTATCGGATGGCATTTCTGTAAGCTCCATGGAAACTGTGAGTGAGAGCTAGCGAAACCACCGGAGAACAAACTAAATGTAAGTGCCGTAAAAGAACACAACTTTACCCTGCTTGTCCCCATCCTGTCCCCTTGTTGGTCAAAGCACAGGCATGTCAGGTTTGAACAGACCTCTGGAAATTCAGCTATGCTGATCAACGTTGCACAGTTTTCCTCAAGAATGCATCGCCACCATTCCTAGGAAACTGACAGTGGGCACTGAAAGTGTGAACGGTCGTTTAGAAATTAAGGTAAAGGAACTTCAGTCCGCGAGCCATTCTGGGGATTGGAGGAGGGAAGGCTTCCATAGGCCTACATCTTCAGTAACAATAATAACAATAAAGTAATGATTATTGTTATTGTCACTATTTGGTGTGTGCTTAGATGTCCCCTCCTGCCTTAAATCTGCCACTGGCTAGGTTATATTCTTTCTCTTTCGCTCAGGCTTTTATGTAATGGTTAGTGGCCTGCATCTCCATTTTCTCTTTAGTCAGAGCTTAAGAGAAAACAGCCGGACAAATGGAACAGATTTTGATATCTCTAAGCCCCGCATATACACATATTAGCTCAAAGATAACATGACCCGTTGCTATATAAACCTACACCCTCCCCCTTTTGCCGAGGTGGCCTTTCCGCCGGTTGGATTACAATAGGGTGGGAGAAGGGAAAGGTTCCTAAATAAGGGTTGAATTTGAAGGTGGGAACTCGCATCCCTATCGATAGACTAAAATCACAGGGAACATGACTTCCCTCATGTACCTGTTAGGTACATGAGCTCCAACACTCAACTCCCCTTTGTTGGGGACATGATAGAGTAAATGTAGTGCGATATTTATTGCAAATAAAAGTTTCTTTGAAATACAATTACTGACAAAATAATTAACAGCAGCAATGACCTGATTATGACAGCCACTAAACTGCGTCAGGTTTCTAGTTATAAATGCCCTGTATGGTTCTAAATTTAACAAAACTTTGAAGGCAAATCTGATTGTGCATCTTGGGTTGGTCTTCCAAATCTGCCAATTCAGGAAAGCTTCTGGTGCCTGTCAGGAAAACTACCCTGATTGAGATTGGATTACAGGCTTCAATAAAAATCCTAATAACGGTCTCCTGGTACAGTAAAAGAAACATCCTAGAGCGGTAACAGATTAAGGATCACTTTAAATATTAAGGCTTTAACAATGGTTTCTAGTTGATAATCCAAGTTGCCTATGACAAAAGCATGATTGTCCCAAAAGATCAAGTTGCCTTGGGTATCCTACAGGAAATGTAGAAGCTCGCTGATTGGGATAAGGTGAGCATAATAACACTGACTTTTGATGACCGGAAAGATAATTTCTTTGGCTTTTTGGTCACGGTTCTGGGGGTTTCATGCTCGAAGAGAGGGAAGACCCTGACAAGGTAAGTCCCTGTCATCCTGAAGGGATCCCCACCCAGCTCCCTTGACTAGGGAAATATGGGCTCCTACACCCTCAAGACTCATGTGCCAAGACTCACCACCAGAGTGGCACGGCAAGTTTATAAGGAAAGCAAGAGGGACATGAATGCAGTGTTCCAATTGTTTTAAGAGGCATCATGCCTGGAGCCTGGCCTGCTCCGTCAGGTTGGAGGCAGCTCTCAGGAGGCAGGTTGTTGGAAAGCAATCAGACTTTGCTCCTCCACTTCTGTCCCTGTAGTAGCCACAGTTTAGAGGACGAGTGGGAAGGCTGTCTAGGTTGCCAAGACGGTGGTGATCCAGAATGTTGCAGCTCCGGAGAAGGCTGAGTTCATTAGAGTAAGCTCCCACTCCAATTCAGGGCAAGGTCTTTCCAACATTGTCCAAACCCACATGAGCAGGACCAGAATGGGTCTAAATAGTCAGTGGCTATGGAGGCCAAGCTTACATAGTATGATCTTGCAAATATCTCCACTAGGAGACCCAAAGCTGTTTAGACCTAGTGTCGCAGTATCCTGTAGGGTAGGGCTTCAGATATCTGCAGGCAAATCGAAAACCATGGCTCTGAGACTCAATGTATGTACAAATCTGCATGTTCAGGTCTTCTAATACCCAATTTCCAACAGGAGGTATGATATGCTTGACTGAACCAAGGAAAGACTCATGTCAGCATTGACTCGGACACAAAGTACTATTATCAATGTACATATGGCTCTTCCCACTGTGACCTGTTGCCCCAATCACTGCCAAGCCAAAGCTCAGAGATAGGCTCGAGTTACCACAAAATGAGACTGCCAGGGACATTCTGGATTCCCCCAGGTAGACAAAGGTCTCAAACAGAAAGTAGTAAGACATCTAGAACAGAACAATGAACTCTTTGCAAATAACTCTTGGCTGCCCCATACAGTTTGGGTGTTGATATGCAATCAACTCAAAGTGAATTTATGAGCTAAGGGCATGGAATCCCCTATTCTGGCTATGTAAACCTGCAAGCACAGTCCTTGATGAAGCTTTCAGTCATGAGCTTGACAAGGAAAGAAAGTTTGTATTGTGCCTTGATGGAGGCCAAAGGCAGCTATCAATCCTCTATTGTATAACCTACCTCACAGAAGGATCAGTTGGTTCCATAATCTGCAATACAAGCACCAACTTCAAAGCCAGGGACAGTTCTAAGTCCATGCAGGCATGAGAAGGCATATTGTACCATGCTAAGCCTGCTAGCATTATGGGAGCCCTAGCCCATGTGTGCCAGAGAAAGGCATATGTCAAACTCTGGGGCAACTATTGACTGCCTGCAGCATATTTCTTGACCATTATGCTTACCATAACACCAACAATTCTTAGCCGGAGTAGATGAGTCATAACTAAATGGGTCCCATCCCCACTCTAAAGGCAATAGAGGAAACAAGCTTGCTGGCAGACATGTTGAGATTGGTAGTACAGCCTCCAAAATTAATGCTCATTCCTCAAAATTGAGAGATCTTGTGGTATAGAATAGCCAGTGTCTTGTGGCTCCATAGATATGAAGCTAGAACCTTCCCTTGGCCAGATGTCTACAAGTTATGAGCTACTGGCATTCTGCAACATCTTTAGGTCATGAATTAATTCTTCACACACAATATTTTACCATAGTGCTATATGATCTATGATGTCTAGCACATTTATTTGTTCAAAGTATTAACTATTAACCATCATTCTTCACAAAATAACACTTGGTTACCAGTATGCGTAGCAGATTATTGACACCAGTACCCATGCTAACCACTGATGCTATCCTGCAGCACTTAAGTGTGTGCTACCTGGCTGATCCTGTGGAGGAAGTTATGCCTACAAATGATTTGACCACCACAGTTTGCATTAAGTGAAGATAATCAGTTGAGGACAGCACTAAATTACTGAGTCAGCCACACCCAAAGCCCAGGCAAACCATGCTTTCACAGATCTCACTGAGCTGACATTCTTGACATCAGTAGTGAGCCATAAATATTTATCAGCTTTATTTGACCATTTAACTCACCCTTAATGCAATGGTTGGAATTGTAGTTGTTTGCTTTTACACACTCTCTTGGGTAGCTTGAATTGAATTGGTGGTGGTATGTGTTTATACATTTTTTTAGTTTGTGTGCTATGATCAACTCCCCACAACTGACATTTTACATTAGGAAATGCTGACAGAATTTAAGTCTCTTTCAGACTTTTCCTTTCAGGCTGTATAACATGGGTCTTGCTAGTCGGAGCCTCCCCACCTGTGTTTATCAGGTATGGAAAACAAGAAGAAAGTTGAAGCAAGACCAAAATCATTATTGTGTTGTGCATCAGCTGACTCTTTTATGTAACATATGACAAAAATCTCTTTCTGGATCCCATTTTAATAAAAATTAACATCTTGTTTTCCCTTTTCTGATGGTTTAGAAGCAAAATAAATGTGCTAGACATCAGCCCTTTTCTGTTTTGTATTTCCCAACTTCAATACTAATTTTGTTTTCATTGCATTTATTGGTGCATCAATAATGTCTCCCTTCCCCTTGAACTGATAAAACTATCTTTACACACTATCCCTCCCTATCCTGTTCTAATACGATTTCTGGCATAAATTTTCATCATTACTACATATATTAACAACAAATTTCTCACATACTTGAATTTTACTTTTATTCTTATAGACAAAATATTAGATTCTGCTCAAACATCCTTCCATACAGTACAATAAGCATAAATATATGACAAATTTCAAACAGAAATTTACTTACCCTTTAAACAGGTTAGGAAAATTTCCCTTTCAGGTGGGAAAGAACAATTCAAAAATTTTTTTATTTTAATATAATTCAAATCAAAACTGTGACATAAGGTCTCTTTCCGTGTATGACAAAGGAAAAAGGATTTTACAGTATATGAAAATAACGATTCTAAGGCAAGAATTTCAGTAAATTATGGTACAGTTTAGAACAATGGACAAGATATGATAACAGCTTGATAATGTATTGACATAGTTGATTTATCAACTCATCTCAGACTACATCAGAATATTATCTTTTAATGGTTTAAATCATAGTCAAATTATGGAATCCAAGTGTTTACAAAAAGAATCTCAAGAAAGTGAACCTAATATACATACTGCTTTGCAAACTTGCAGGGAAGATACACTACTACTCTGAAATCAGGGGCAAAAGAAAAAATAATATGAGGCCAAAATGAAGCTCGAGACGACAGACCATCCAGTCTTACTTGCCTCAGTGACCTTATTATCCACTATACTAACTTCTATATAGAGGAGATCATCTGAACCCTATTTTTTCATCAAAAATTACTTCATGGAGATACCAGCTCACCACTGTTACACTAAGTTTTATCTTAATAAAGATCTATTGCTGAGAATGTAAAGGAACTACAGTACATGATGCTCATGATAACTTCCCTGCAGGTTCTGAGCTAAAGGCATTGGCTGGATACTCCACTATGGACAACGAGCAGTTCTGTCATGACCTTGCAATTATCAGGACAAGGAATATACACAATCTCTGGAATGCAGATGTAAAAAAATACTTCAGCCCCACCATATCAACTTTCCAAAATAAAATCAGATAGAAAATAATAAAGCACACATAAATATAACTTTTTAGTTTTGTCCTCCTTCCTTTCCCATATTTTTTTTTTCCATCTGGATTCATGAGATCTCATAAAATTTCCAAGAATTTCAACCTTTAGCTAGGTACCACATCTCTTTTTAAAACTTCTGAGTAAATGAACTGCTTCATTCCCATAAAGGAATTTCTAACTTTGCTAAAACAGCATTGAAATAACATGATAATTATACCAATATATAACATGATAAAAACAATATTAACAACACACTCTGGCCTTTGATATCATACTATAAATCAGTGCTTTAAGAGTGGTACAAAAAATATATAATACAAGATGTTAGGATCTTGTTAACATGGAGAAAAGGTGATGGTGATGACTATGACCAGAAGGTGAATGCCATTTGGGTGACGATGAAATGCGACCAGTCTTAGGAATGCCAAGAAAGAGGAAAAGGCAAGGACAGCAAACTCTTTCAAACATTTGCTGTTGACAATTGGATTCAAATAATTTCCGTGAATAATAATCATAATGATCATAATGAAATTGATGATGATGATCATATTGATGATAAAGGATGAAAATGTTTCAAAAATATCAAAGATGATTAAGAAAAATATTACTGTAATAATGTTGACAATAATAACCATGGTAGAAATGGTAATAATAATAACAATAATAATAATAATAATAATAATAATAATAATAATAATAATAACAATAATAATAAATAGCAATAATGATAATATTAATAGTTATAATAACAATCATTATCATTAGTATCATACCAATAAAAATAACAGTAATGAAAAAATATATATGTGATAATAAAAAGAACATCAATAACAGCAATAGCAATAGATATAAAATAGAAATAAAACATAAATTATAATAAATAATAATAATAATAATAATAATAATAATTGATGGTAAAGATAATAACTATATAATAAATAATAATATTATTATTTTATTATAATAATAATATAATGATAATAATAATAATAATAATAATAAAAATAATAATAATAATAATGACAACAATAACAGCAACAATAACCATAAAAAATGATGATGATGATGATGACGATAATAATAATAATAATAATGAACATTGCAATAATATTAATAATAATAATAAAAACAATAATAATAATAGTAACGTATAATGACAATTGCTATAATATCAGAGAAGAAAAAAAAATATATAACAAAATTAAGGAAGATAGTGGCTTTAGTCATTACATTGATGTCTCCATTTTTACAAAACTAGTTCCTTTTTCATAATCATCTTTTCAAGTACAATACAAAACACCAGTGCACTAAGAAAAAAATAAAAATAAAAGCATACACAAATAAGCCAATTAAATCCTATATCAATCATTATTACATAAACAATGAAAACATAACTGTATACATTCTAATTAGACTGGTTCACTGGATTACAATTTTATGAGTGTGGAAATTAAACATCTTATGCACAGAACAAAACACACATCCCTCATTCAACGAGTGTGGATTCAAAATATGTACTGTCTACAGAAATAGATCTTCAACATTACAATGACACCGGCAGAAGAACAATCGAGTGACCGCAAAATCCCATAACCATGAGCATGACAATGGGAGATGAAAAAGTTCATTCTTGAGGTTTCATCATGGATATAATGTGTACAATATTCACAATGTTTTCATCAGCAAACTATGTACAGAACAGTAGTGTACAAGGAGTATGTATCTTATGTATGTTATGTATCGCAGTGGGTGGGGCCACACAAGATGGTTCAGGATGACACAGGCTCAAAAAAGGTTAAGAAAGACATTTTATCAAAGACAATTTGATGTGGCCTCTCAGGAACCCAAACTGTTGGCTGACATTCAATCAAGCCCTTCATTTTATTTGTGAAAATGGACATTTTGCTCTCTATGAATATCAACCTTCACAACAGCTCTTTTTTTTTCTTCTTCTTCTCTTCTTCTTTTTGTTTTTTGACACTTTGGCAGCAAAATTTAAATTGGCAACAATGTGCCTAAGATATATTTTAACATGTCTTTAAAATTTTGTCGTCTTTAAATTTCTGACCAGATTGTACTGGCCGCTGTGTGCCCCCTCCACTCTTTCCTACCTACGCAAGCGGTGGTAGAAGCTCAAACTGCTGGCACCGTTGTATGGAACAAGGAAAAGGGGGTTGACCTCAAACCCCAAAGAATGGGGGCCCCCCATAATTTCTGTGGGAAAATCTTTTATTATTCTTGGCTATGAAATGGGAACAAATATTTATTTGGAACTAGCACACACTAAAAAAATCTTGGGAAATTTTAAAAACATAAATAAAGAACTCATTATAAATATATAACAATTATATATATAATACATACCCTATATAATTTTTTTGGTGGTGTGTTTTGTGTTGTGGTGTGTGTGTGGTGTGTGTGTGGTGTTGTGTGTGTACTATATGGGCTTATGGTCCTATATAAATTATTTTATATATATATAATATTATATATATATATTATATAATATATATAATATATATAATAGTTATACATAAATTACATATATAAAATATAAAAATAATAATATATATATAATTATTTATATATATATATTTTTATACATTAAACCACAAAATATATTAATTTTATTCATTAAACCATATATATTAAAATACATATCAATATTATATAAAATATATATATATATATATATTATTAAAATATATTATAATATATATAACATATAAAATTATAAATATATATATATCATATTATATTTAATACATAAAAGTATATTAAAATCATTATTATATATATTACTAATTTGTTATATATTAAAATATATTGTATATAATTATAAATTTTATATATATATATTATATTATATATATATATATATATATTATATTATAACATACACATAAATATATGTTTAAAATTATGTATTGATGTATTATGTTTGTTTATGTATTATTTGTATTATGTATTATATTGATTATGTATTAGTATTTGCATTATTTATGTATTATGTTGCTTATTTATGTATTTTATTTGTGTTAAACTTATTATTATATTATATATTATTATTATATATTTATTTATATATTCTATATTATTTTTTATATTTTATATATATTTATATATTTTATATATTTTATATTTTATTATAATTCATATATATTCTATCATATATATATATATAATATTAAAATTATATTATATAATATTATATATTAATTATAAAATATATATTATTTAAAATATATAATATATATTTTATATATATATAATATATAATATTAAAACACACACACACATACACACACACACACACCACACCAAACCCCAACACCACAACCACACACCCACACACACCACACACACACACACACACACTGTTCAACACACAACACATACATTATCACAAATATGCACACGCAACACACCCACACAACCACAACACACACCAACACAAAATATTATATATATATAATATTATATATATTAAATTATAAAATTATAATATATATATATTATTTTATATTTATATATATTATTATATATTATATTATTTATATTAATATTATATATATTATATATATATATTTTAAAATTTTATAAATAATATTTAAATTATATTATATATTTTAAAATTATATTTATTTTATATATATTATATATATTTTAAAATATTATTAATTATAATATTATTAATACTATTTTTCTTTTATCCATCTATTTATTTTTTATTTTCTACTTATATATTATATATATATATTATTTTATATATTTATAATTAAATTTTTATTTCTTTATATATTTTTATATTTTTTTCTTACTTTATTTTTAATATTTTTTCTTATTTAATATTTTGTGTGTGTGTGTGTGTGTGTGGTTGTGTGTGTGTGTTGGGTTTTTATTTTTTGTGATTATTAAAGTTTTTGTGTGTTGTTAGTGTGTTGTGGTTTGTGTGGTTTGGTGGGTGGGGTGTTGTTGTGTGTGTGTGTGGGGTTGGGGTGTTGTGTGTGTGTTTGTGTGTTTATAATTTTTATATTAAACTTTTTTTATATATTTTATAAATTTTCTTTATAATTATTTATATATTCTATATCTTTATCTTTATATATTATATCTTATATATTTTTTTTTTTCTGACTTTATAATTTAACCCATTTTATAATTTATCACTTACCCTTCTTAATATTTTGATTTTAGATTTCTGATTAATTTATTCTGATATTAAAAGTTTATAAAATTTATCAAATTTTCTCCCATATAAAATATTAAAATTTTTTATATTTAATTTAAATTTTTATTTATTATCTTATATTATTTAAAAGTTTACACCCTACAAAATAATCTGCTACATACATCTATCTCCTACTACATCCCCCACATAAACTACATCTACTAATTATACTACATACAACATACTACAACAACATACATACTTATATAATATTTTTTGTATTTATATATATCTATATTATATATATTTTATATATATATATATTATATATTATCCATATAGTTATATATATACATATATATGTATATATCAAACATAAAATTTTGTAATATTTTATATATCTGTATATATACATACATATATATGTAATATTTATATAGTTCTATATATTATTGTATTATATTTATGTATATATTATATAATATATATATTATATATATATATCTTATTCTAATCTCTATTTGTATCTGTTATATTATATCTGTTTTATATCTGTCTTGTATATATATCTTTTGTTTTTTTATTCTTATATCTTTATCTTTTTATATATATATCTATATTTATATATATCTATTCTCTTATCTCTATATGTCTCTCTTATGTATATATATTTATATATATATATTATATCTATTACATATACTATACTTCTATTATATATATTATATATTATATTATAATTTGTCCTATATATGTCCCTATATATGTACACACACCCCCACACACACACCACACACACCACACACACACACCACACACACCACACACACATATATATATAGTGTGTATGTATTATATATATAATTGTTTATATTTTTAATGGTTCTTTTATTTTGTTTTATACCAGATTTTTTTTTAGTGTGGTGCTACTTCCAAATGATATTGCTTCCTATTTCATAGCCAAGAATATACAAGATTCTTCCCGACAGCAAATTATGAGGGGCCGCCATTCCATTTGGGTTGAGGTCAACACCTTTTCCCTTTGTCTCCATACTAACGGTGCCAGCAGTTGTGCAGCTTCTAGCCACCGCTTGCTGTAGGTAGAGACAAGAGTGGAGTGGGCACACAGCTGGCTCAGTACAATCTGGTCAGGAAAGTATAATGACTGTACTAAATGTAAAGACATGTTCAATATATATATCTTAGGCACATTGTTGCCAATTTAAATTTTGCTGCCAAAGTGTCAAAAAACAAAAAGAAGAAGAAGAAGAAGAAAAAAAAAGAGCTGTTGTGAAGGTTGATATTCATAGAGAGCAAAATGTCCATTTTCACAAATAAAATGAAGGGCTTGATTGAATGTCAGCCAACAGTTTGGGTTCCTGAGAGGCCACATCAAATTGTCTTTGATAAAATGTCTTTCTTAACTTTTTTGAGCTGTGTCATCCTGAACCATCTTGTGTGGCCCCACCCACTGCGATACATACATCCCTAAGATACATACTCCTTGTACCTACTGTTCTGTACATATTTTTGCTGATGAAACATTGTGAATATTGTACCATTATATCCATGATGAACCTCAAGAATGAATTTTTTCATCTCCCATTGTCTGCTCAGGGTTTTATGGGATTTGCGGTCACTCGATTGTTCTTCTCCCGGGTGTCATTGAAATGTTGAAGATCTATTTCTGTAGACAGTACATATTTTGAATCCACACTCGTTGAATGAGGGATGTGTTTTTTTGTTCTTTTGCATAAGATGTTTAATTTCCACACTCATAAATTGTAATCCAGTGAACCAGTCTAATTAGAATGTATACAGTTATGTTTTCATTGTTTATGTAATAATGATTGATATAGGATTTAATTGGCTTATTTGTGTATGCTTTTATTTTTATTTTTTTCTTAGTGCACTGGTGTTTTGTATTGTACTTGAAAAGATGATTATGAAAAAGGAACTAGTTTTGTAAAAATGGAGACATCAATGTAATGACTAAAGCCACTATCTTCCTTAATTTTGTTATATATATTTTTTTCTTCTCTGATATTATAGCAATTGTCATTATACGTTACTATTATTATTATTTTTTTATTATTATTATTAATATTATTGCAATGTTCATTATTATTATTATTATTATCGTCATCATCATCATTTTTTATGGTTATTGTTGCTGTTATTATGAGTATTGTCATTAATGTTATTTTTATTATTTTATTATAATAATAATAATAAAATTATTATTATTATTATTATTATAGTTATTATCTTTACCATCATTTTATTATTATTATTATTATTATTATTATTATTATTATTATTTATGTTTTTATTTCTATTTTTATTATCCTATTGCTATTGCTATTATTGATGTTCTTTTTATTATCACATATATATTTTTTCATTACTGTTATTTTTATTGGTATGATACTAATGATAATGATTGTTATTATAACTATTAATATTATCATTATTGCTATTTATTATTATTGTTATTATTATTATTATTATTATTATTATTATTATTATTATTATTATTACCATTTCTACCATGGTTATTATTTGTCAACATTATTACAGTAATATTTTTCCTTAATCTCTTTGATATTTTTAAAACCCTTTTCACCCTTTTATCATCAATATGACCCATCATCATCAATTTCTTATGATCATTATGATTTTTTTCCCGGGAAATTAAATTTGAATCCAATTGTCACAGCAAATGTTTGAAAGAGTTTGCTGTCCTTGCCTTTTCCTCTTTCTTGGCATTCCTAAGACTGGTCGCATTTCATCGTCACCCAAATGGCATTCACCTTCTGGTCATAGTCATCACCATCACCTTTTCTCCATGTTAACAAGATCCTAACATCTTGTATTATATATTTTTTGTACCACTCTTAAAGCACTGATTTATAGTATGATATAAAAGGCCCAGAGTGTGTTGTTATATTGTTTTTATCATGTTATATATTGGTATAATTATCATGTTATTTCAATGCTGTTTTAGCAAAGTTAGAAATTCCTTTATGGGAATGAAGCAGTTCATTTACTCAGAAGTTTTAAAAAGAGATGTGGTACCTAGCTAAAGGTTGAAATTCTTGGGAAATTTTATGAGATCTCATGATCCAGATGGAAAAAAAAATAGGGGAAAAGGAAGGAGGACAAAACTAAAAAGTTTAATTTATCTGTGCTTTATTATTTTCTATCTGATTTTTTTTGGAAAGTTTGATATGTGGGGCTGAAGTATTTTTTTTACATCGCATTCCAGAGATTGTGTATATTCCTTGTACTGATAATTGCAAGGTCATGACAGAACTGCTCGTTGTCCATAGTGGAGTATCCAGCCAATGCCTTTAGCTCAGAACCTGCAGGGAAGTTATCATGAGCATCATGTACTGTATTTTCCTTTACATTCTCAGCAATAGATCTTTTTTAAAGATAAAACTTAGTGAAACAGTGGTGAGCGGGTATCTCATGAAGTATTTTTGATGAAAAAATAGGGTTCAGATGATCTCCTCTATATAGAAGTTAGTATAGTGGATAATAAGGTCACTGAGGCAAGTAAGACTGGACTGGTCTGTCGTCTCGAGCTCTCATTTTGGCCTCATATTATTTTTCTCTTTTGCTCCTGACGTCAGAGTAGTAGTGTATCTTCCCTGCAAGTTTGCAAAGCAGTATGTATATTAGGTTCACTTTCTTGAGATTCTTTTTGTAAACACTTGGATTCCATAATTTGACTATGATTTAAACCATTAAAAGATAATATTCTGATGTAGTCTGAGATGAGTTGATAAATCAACTATGTCAATACATTATCAAGCTGTTATCATATCTTGTCCATTGTTCTAAACTGTACCATAATTTACTGAAATTCTTGCCTTAGAATCGTTATTTTCATATACTGTAAAATCCTTCTTCCATTGTCTATACACGGAAAGAGACCATTATTGTCACAGTTTTGATTTGAATTATATTAAAATATAAAATATTTGAATTGTTCTTTTCCCACTCCTGTAAGGAATTCCTACACCTGTTTTATAAGGGTAAGTAAATTTCTGTTTGAAATTTGTCATATATTTATGCTTATTGTACTGTATGGAAGGATGTTTGAGCAGAATCTAATATTTTGTCTATAAGAATAAAAGTAAAATTCAAGTATGTGAGAAATTTGTTGTTAATATATGTAGTAATGATGAAAATTTATGCCAGAAATCGTATTAGAACAGGATAGGGAGGGATAGTGTGTAAAGATAGTTTTATCAGTTCAAGGGGAAGGGAGACATTATTGATGCACCAATAAATACAATGAAAACAAAATTAGTATTGAAGTTTGGGAAATACAAAACAGAAAAGGGCTGATGTCTAGCACATTTATTTTGCTTCAAAACCATCAAAAAGGGAAAACAAGATGTTAATTTTTATTAAAATGGGATCCAGAAAGAGATTTTTGTCATATGTTACATAAAAGAGTCAGCTGATGCACAACACAATAATGGTTTTGGTCTTGCTTCAACTTTCTTCTTATTTTCCATACCTGATAAACACAGGTGGGGAGGCTCTGGCTAGCAAGACCCATGTTATACAGCCTGAAAGGAAAAGTCTGAAAGAGACTTAAATTCTGTCAGCATTTCCTAATGTAAAATGTCAGTTGTGGGGAGTTGATCATAGCACACAACTAAAAAAATGTATAAACACATACCACCACCAATTCAATTCAAGCTACCCAAGAGAGTGTGTAAAAGCAAACAACTACAATTCCAACCATTGCATTAAGGGTGAGTTAAATGGTCCAATAAAGCTGATAAATATTTATGGCTCACTACTGATGTCAAGAATGTCAGCTCAGTGAGATCTGTGAAAGCATGGTTTGCCTGGGCTTTGGGTGTGGCTGACTCAGTAATTTAGTGCTGTCCTCAAATGATTATCTTCACTTAATGCAACTGTGGTGGTCAAATCATTTGTAGGCATAACTTCCTCCACAGGTCACCAGGTAGCACACAACTCAAGTGCAGCAGGGTAGCATCAGTGGTTGCATGGTACTGGTGTCAAAAAATCTGCTACGCATACTGGTAACCAAGTGTTATTTTGTTTAAGAATGATGGTTAATAGTTAATACTTTGAACAAATAAATGTGCTAGACATCATAGATCATATAGCACTATGGTAAAATATTGTGTGTGAAGAATTAATTCATGACCTAAAGATGTTGCAGAATGCCAGTAGCTCATAACTTGTAGACATCTGGCCAAGGGAAGGTTCTAGCTTCATATCTATGGAGCCACAAGACACTGGCTATTCTATACCACAAGATCTCTCAATTTTGAGGAATGAGCATTAATTTTGGAGGCTTTGTACTACCAATCTCAACATGTCCCGCCAGCAAGCTTGTTTTTCCCTCTATTGCCTTTAGAGTGGGGATGGGACCCATTTAGTTATGACTCATCTACTCCGGCTAAGAATTGTTGGTGTTATGGTAAGCATAATGGTCAAGAAATATGCTGCAGGCAGTCAATAGTTGCCCCAGAGTTTGACATATGCCTTTCTCTGGCACACATGGCTGGGCTCCCATAATGCTAGCAGGCTTAGCATTGTACAATATGCCTTCTCATGCCTGCATGGACTTAGAACTGTCCCTGGCTTTTTAAGTTGGGCTTGTATTGCAGATTATGGAAACCCAAATGATCCTTCTGTGAGGGAGTTATACAACAGAGGATTGATGGCTGCCTTTGCCTCCATCAAGGCACAATACCCAAAATTTCTTTCCTTGTCAAGCTCATGACTGAAAGCTTCATCAAGGACTGTGCTTGCAGGTTTACATAGCCAAATAGGGGATTCCCCTGCCCTTGCTCATAAATTCACTTGAGTTGATTGCATATCAACACCCAAACTGTAAAGGGCAGCCAAGAGTTATTTGCAAAGAGTTCATTGTTTCTGTTCTAGATGTCTTACTACTTTCTGTTGAGACCTTTGTCTACCTGGGGGAATCCAGAATGTCCCTGGCATCCCCATTTTGTGGTAACTCGAGCCTATCTCTGAGCTTTGGCTTGGCAGTGATTGGGGGAACAGGGCACAGTGGAAGAGCCATATGTACTTGATAATAGTACTTTGTGTCCGAGTCAATGCTGACATGAGTCTTTCCTTGGTTCAGTCAAACATATCATACCTCCTGTTTTAAATTGGGTATTAGAAGACCTTTAACATGCAGATTTGTACATACATTGAGTCTCGAGCCATGGTTTTCGATTTGCCTGCAGATATCTGAGCCCTACCCTACAGGATACTGCGACACTAGGTTTTAAACAGCTTTGGTCTCCTAGTGGGGATATTTGCAAGATCATACTATGTAAGCTTGGCCTCCATAGCCACTGACTATTTAGACCCATTCTGGTCCTGCTCATGTTTGGGGTTTGGACAATGTTGGGAAAAAAACCTTTCCCTGAATTGGGGTGGGAGCTTACTCTAATGAACTCACCTTCTCCGGAGCTGCAACATTCTGGATCACCACCGTCCTTGGCAACCTAGACAGCCTTCCCACTCGTCCCCCTAAACTGTGGCTACTACAGGGACAGAAGTGGAGGAGCAAGTCTGATTGCTTTCCAAAAACCTGCCTCCTAGAGCTGCCTCCAACCTGACGGAGCAGGCCAGGCTCCAGGCATGATGCCTCTTAAAACAATTGAACATGCATTCATGTCCCTCTTGCTTTCCTTATAAACTTGCCGTGCCACTCTGGGGGTAGTCTTGGCACATGAGTCTTGAGGGTGTAGGAGCCCATATTTCCCTAGTCAAGGGAGCTGGGTGGGGATCCCCTTTAGGTGACAGGGACTTACCCTTTTCGGGTCCCTTTCCCCCTCTTCGAGCATGAAACCCCCAGAACCGTGACCAAAAAGCCAAAAAAATTATCTTTCCGGTCATCAAAGTCAGTGTTATTATGCTCACCTTATCCCCAAACAGCGAGCTTCTACATTTCCTGTAGGATACCCAAGGCAACTTGATCTTTTGGGACAATCATGGGTTTTGTCATAGGCAACTTGGATTATCAAATAGAAAACCCTGTTAAAGCCTTAATATTTAAGTGATCCTTTAAACTGTTACCGCTCTAGGGTGTTTCTTTTACTGTACCAGGAGACCGTTATTAGGATTTTTTTTGAAGCCTGTAAACCAATCTCAATCAGGGTAGTTTTCCTGACAGGCACCAGAAGCTTTCCTGAATTGGCAGATTTTTGGGAAAACCACCCAAGATGCACAATCATTTTGCCCCAAAGTTTTTGTTAAATTTGAACCATACAGGGCATTTAACTAGAAAACCTGACGCAGTTTAGTGGCTGTCATAATCAGGTCATTGCTGCTGTTATTATTTTGTCAGTAATTGTATTTCAAAGAAACTTTTATTTGCAAAAAATATCGCACTACATTTACTCTATCATGTCCCCAACAAAGGGGAGTTGAGTGTTGGAGCTCATGTACCTAACAGGTACAGGTAGTCATGTCCCCTGTGATTTTAGTCTATCGATAGGGATGTGCGTTCCCACCTTCAAATTCAACCCTTATTTAGGAACCTTTCCCTTCTCCCACCCTATTGTAATCCAACCGGCGGAAAGGCCACCTCGGCAAAAGGGGGAGGGTGTAGGTTTATATAGCAACGGGTCATGTTATCTTTGAGCTAATATGTGTATATGCGGGGATTAGAGATATCAAAATCTGTTCCATTTGTCCGGCTGTTTTCTCTTAAGCTCTGACTAAAGAGAAAATGGAGATGCAGGCCACTAAACCCTTACATAAAGCCTGAGCGAAAAAGAAAGAATATACCTAGCCAGTGGCAGATTTAGGCAGGAGGGGACATCTAAGCACACACCAAATATGACCAAAAACAAAAATCATTACTTTATTGTTATTTTGGTTTACTGAAGATGTAGCCTATGGAAGCCTTCCCTCCTCCAATCCCCAGAAAGGCTCGCGGACTGAAGTTCCTTTACCTTAATTTCTAAACGACCGTTCACACTTTCAGTGCCCACTGTCAGTTTCCTAGGAATGGTGGCGATGCATTCTTGAGGAAAACTGTGCAACGTTGATCAGCATAGCTGAATTTCCAGAGGTCTGTTCAAACCTGACATGCCTGTGCTTTGACCAACAAGGGGACAGGATGGGGACAAGCAGGGGAAAATTGTGTTCTTTTACGGCACTTACATTTAGTTTTTCCCGGGGGTTTCGCTAGCTCTCACTCACAGTTTCCATGGAGCTTACAGAAATGCCATCCGATACCAGGAAAACTACCCTTTCAAGTAATGTAACTATTTTTTTTTTTATGCTGAATGACACGTCCACTTTCCGCCCTCCCACTACGTCCTTTTTTGAGTTTTCATTATCTGTACCCGAGGCTACGGTACATATATGGGTGACGACAAATGAAGATGGTGAGGTGCTACGGGATACATGTTCCTGTTACATGAAACACTTGTATAAAAACATCCCGGCCCCCCAATTCTTTGCTCGTTTTGTCGTGGTGGTGGGTTGGGGGGGGGGGGATAAAGAGACAGGGCACCCCTGCCTTTGGACCAACCTTCGCATGGTCCCTTTACTTCTCCCCCCTTTTCCCTTTTCCCCTTTTTTCTTAATCTCCTACTTCTGTTTTACTTATCCCAATCGTCAGCTCTTTCTGCCCTCTTCGCCCACAAAACTCACCATAGTGCTGTATGACCTTTGATGTCTACCACATTTATTTGTTTTTAACCATTAACCATTATGAAAATAACATCTTACTGCCATGAACGATTTTGGTCCGTGAGCAAGTTTACAGAAGTGCAAGTGAAAATACATAAATACGCATTTTCATATTACAAATGCTATAATTTCCTATAGTTGGGAGGAAGCTGAACCATAGTTATTGATTCCTGAAAGAAAAAGAAAATGGAAATAGGGCCAGCCGATGGAACGGGTTTATCTCGAAACATTTAGCTCCAAGCACTCTTTACTATATCAAAGAGAATCCATTAGTTTTTCCCTACACAGGGGAAATCTAGCATTTGGGGATACTTAGCTCCCGCAGCAAAGGCCCAACCCTTTT
>NC_051402.1:837092-842092 GCF_015228065.2 Penaeus monodon
AAATTCCTCGTTTAGGGATAAAAGGTAAAGAGGGTTGCTTTGAGAGCAAAGACTGTTTTTGAGATGAAAAACCTGTTCCATCGGTGGCCCTATTTCCATTTCTTTTTCTTTCAGGAATCAATAAACTAGGGTTTCAGCTTCCTCCAACTAAATAGAAAATTTAGCATTTGTAATAGAAAATGGTATTATGTATTTTCACTTGCATTTCTGTAATTTGCTCACGGAACGAATCGTTCATGGCAGTAAGATGTTATCTTTCATAATGGTTAATGGTTTTAAAACAAATAAATGTGGTGACATCAAAGGTCTTTACAGCACTATGGTTGAGTATTGTGGGCGAAAAGGGCAGAAATGAGTTGACGATTAGGATAAGTGAACAGAAGTAGGAGATTAAGAGAAAAGGGAAAAGGAAAGGGGAAGAAGTAAAGACCATGCGAGGGCTAAGGTCCAAAGGCAGGGGTGGACCTGTTCCCGTCTCTTTATCCCCCCCACACACACACACCACGACAAAACGAGCAAGGAATTGGGGGGGCCGGGATGTTATTATACAATGTTGTTTTCATGAACGGGAAAACATGTATCCCGTAGCACCTCACCATCTTCATTTGTCGTCACCCATATATGTACCGTAGCCTCGGGTACAGATAATGAAAACTCAAAAAAGGACGTAGTGGGAGGGCGGAAAGTGGACGTGTCATTCAGCATACATAAAATAGTTTCATACTTGAAATGGTAGATTTCCTGGTATCGGATTGGCATTTCTGTAAGCTCCATGGAAAACGTTGAGTGAGAGTAGCGAAACACCGGGAACAAAACTAAATGTAAGTGCCGTAAAAGAACACAACTTTACCCTGCTTGTCCCCATCCTGTCCCCTTGTTGGTCAAAGCACAGGCATGTCAGGTTTGAACAGACCTCTGGAAATTCAGCTATGCTGATCAACGTTGCACAGTTTTCCTCAAGAATGGATCGCCACCATTCCTAAGAAACTGACAGTGGGGGGCACTGAAAGTGTGAACGGTCGTTTAGAAATTTAAGGTTAAAGGAACTTCAGTCCGCGAGCATTCTGGGGATTGGAGGAGGGAAGGCTTCCATAGGCCTACATCTTCGTAACAATAAAACAATAAAGTAATGATTATTGTTATTTTCACTATTTGGTGTGTGCTTAGATGTCCCCTCCTGCCCTAAATCTGCCACTGGCTAGGTTATATTCTTTCTCTTTCGCTCAGGCTTTTATGTAATGGTTAGTGGTCTGCATCTCCATTTTCTCTTTAGTCAGAGCTTAAGAGAAAACAGCCGGACAAATGGAACAGATTTTGATATCTCTAAGCCCGCATATACACAAAATAGTCAAAGATAAACATGACCCGTTGCTATATAAACCTACACCCTCCCCCTTTTGCCGAGGTGGCCTTTCCGCCGGTTGGATTACAATAGGGTGGGAGAAGGGAAAGGTTCCTAAATAAGGGTTGAATTTGAAGGTGGGAACGCACATCCCTATCGATAGACTAAAATCACAGGGGACATGACTACCTGTAACCCGTTAGGTACATGAGCCCCCAACATCAACTCCCTTTGTTGGGGACATGATAGAGTAAAATGTAGTGCGATATTTTTTGCAAAAAAAAAGTTCTTTGAAATAACAATTACTGACAAAATAATTTAACAGCAGCAATGACCTGATTATGACAGCCACTAAACTGCGTCAGGTTTCTAGTTATAAATGCCCTGTATGGTTCTAAATTTAACAAAACTTTGAGGGCAAATCTGATTGTGCATCTTGGGTTGGTCTTCCAAATCTGCCAATTCAGGAAAGCTTCTGGTGCCTGTCAGGAAAACTACCCTGATTGAGATTGGATTACAGGCTTCAATAAAAATCCTAATACGGTCTCCTGGTACAGTAAAAGAAACATCCTAGAGCGGTAACAGATTAAGGATCACTTTAAATATTAAGGCTTTAACAATGGTTTCTAGTTGATAATCCAAGTTGCCTATGACAAAAGCATGATTGTCCCAAAAGATCAAGTTGCCTTGGGTATCCTACAGGAAATGTAGAAGCTCGCTGATTGGGATAAGGTGAGCATAATAGCACTGACTTTTGATGACCGGAAAGATCATTTCTTTGGCTTTTTGGTCATGGTTCTGGGGATTTCATGCTCGAAGAGAGGGAAGACCCTGACAAGGTAAGTCCCTGTCATCCTGAAGGGATCCCCACCCAGCTCCCTTGACTAGGGAAATATGGGCTCCTACACCCTCAAGACTCATGTGCCAAGACTCACCACCAGAGTGGCACGGCAAGTTTATAAGGAAAGCAAGAGGGACATGAATGCAGTGTTCCAATTGTTTTAAGAGGCATCATGCCTGGAGCCTGGCCTGCTCCGTCAGGTTGGAGTGGCAGCTTCTCAGGAGGCAGGTTGTTGGAAAGCAATCAGACTTTGCTCCTCCACTTCTGTCCCTGTAGTAGCCACAGTTTAGAGGACGAGTGGGAAGGCTGTCTAGGTTGCCAAGACGGTGGTGATCCAGAATGTTGCAGCTCCGGAGAAGGCTGAGTTCATTAGAGTAAGCTCCCACTCCAATTCAGGGCAAGGTCTTTCCAACATTGTCCAAACCCACATAAGCAGGACCAGAATGGGTCTAAATAGTCAGTGGCTATGGAGGCCAAGCTTACATAGTATGATCTTGCAAATATCTCCACTAGGAGACCCAAAGCTGTTTAGACCTAGTGTCGCAGTATCCTGTAGGGTAGGGCTTCAGATATCTGCAGGCAAATCGAAAACCATGGCTCTGAGACTCAATGTATGTACAAATCTGCATGTTCAGGTCTTCTAATACCCAATTTCCAACAGGAGGTATGATATGCTTGACTGAACCAAGGAAAGACTCATGTCAGCATTGACTCGGACACAAAGTACTATTATCAATGTACATATGGCTCTTCCCACTGTGACCTGTTGCCCCAATCACTGCCAAGCCAAAGCTCAGAGATAGGCTCGAGTTACTACAAAATGAGACTGCCAGGGACATTCTGGATGCCCCCAGGTAGACAAAGGTCTCAAACAGAAAGTAGTAAGACATCTAGAACTAGAACAATGAACTCTTTGCAAATAACTCTTGGCTGCCCCATACAGTTTGGGTGTTGATATGCAATCAACTCAAAGTGAATTTATGAGCTAAGGGCATGGAATCCCCTATTCTGGCTATGTAAACCTGCAAGCACAGTCCTTGATGAAGCTTTCGTTGAGCTGACAAGGAAAGAATTTTTTATTTTCCTTGATGGAGGCCAAAGGCAGCTATCAATCCTTTTGATAAACCCACCTAAGAAGGATCAGTTTGGGTTTCCCAAAACTGCAATACAAGCCCCAACTTTAAAGCCCCGGGACAGTTTTAAGTCCATGCAGGGAGAGAAGGCTAGTAAATGCTAAACCCGCTAGCTTTTGGGAGCCCAGCCCCTGGTGCCAGAGAAAGGATATGTCAAAAATTGGGGCAACTATTGACGCCTGCAGTATTTCTTGACATTATGTTTCCAAACACCAACAAATTCTTAGCCGGAGTAGATGAGTCAAACTAAAAGGGTCCCCTCCCCACTTAAAGGCAAAAGAGGAAACAAGTTGCTGGCAGACATGTTTAGATGGGAGTACGCCTCCAAAATTAAGCTATTCTCAAAATGAGAGACGGGATAGAATAGCCAGTGTCTTGTGGTCCATAGAAGAAGCTAGAACCTTTCCCTTTGGGCCGAGTCTACAAGTTAGAGTACTGGCATTCGCAAATCTTTAGGTCTGAATTAATTTTCAACACAATATTTTACCAAGGCTATATGATCTTGATGTCTAGCACATTTTTTTGTTAAATATTTAAATATTAAAAATTCCAAAATAACACTTTGGGTTCCCCGTATGCGTAGCAGATTATGACACCGACCCTTTCAACCCCTGATGTATCCTGCTGACTTGAGTGGGGCTCCCTGGTGATCCCGTGGAGGAAGTTTGCCTACAAAAGATTTGACCACCAACAGTTTTATTAAATGAATAACAGTGAGGACAGATAAATTAGAGTCAGCCACACCCAAAGCCCAGGCAAACCCTGCTTTTACAGATTCATGAGGAATTCTTGACATCAGTAGTGAGCCATAAATATTTATCAGCTTTATTTTACCCCTTTAATCACCCTTAACAATGGTGGAATTGTGTTTTTGCTTTTACACACTTCTTGGGTAGCTTTAAAATTTAATTGGTGGGGGTATGGTTTTTACATTTTTTTAGTTTGGTTTATGATCAACCCCCCCCAAGACTTTAATTTGGGAAAAGCTGACAGAATTTTAAATTCCCTTTTTGACTTTTTCCTTTTTAGGTTTAAAAAGGGTTTGTAGCCAGAGCCTCCCCACCCTTTTTTATCAGTAGGAAAATAAGAAGAAAGTTTAAGCAAAACCAAAACCCTATTGTGTTTTGCATCAGCTGATCTTTTATGAAAATATGACAAAAAAATTTTTTCTGGATCCCATTTTAATAAAAATTTTAAAATTGTTTTCCCTTTTGATGGTTTAGAAGCAAAAAAAGTGCAGACATCAGCCTTTTCTGTTTTGTATTTCCCCAAATTTAATACTAATTTTGTTTTTTTGTATTTTTTGGGCACAATAATGTCTCCCTTTCCCCCTTTAACTGAAAAACTATCTTTTCACACTATCCCTCCCCCATCCCGTTCTAATACGATTCTGGCATAAATTTTTACATTACAAAATTTAAAACAAAAATTTCCATACTTGAATTTTTCTTTTATTCTTAAGACAAAAAAATTAGATTCTGCTCAAACATCCTTCCATACAGTACAATAAGCATAAATATATGACAAATTTCAAACCAGAAATTTTACTTACCCTTATTAAAACAGGTGTAGGAATTCCTTGCAGGAGTGGGAAAAGAACAATTCAAATATTTTATATTTTAATATAATTCAAATCAAAACTGTGACAATAATGGTCTCTTTCCGTGTATAGACAATGGAAGAA
>NC_051402.1:847092-849138 GCF_015228065.2 Penaeus monodon
AGTTCAAATACATTCTTAATGTAATGGTAAGAGATGATGACCTGTCACTTGTAAGTGTTGCCAGCAAAATCAGGAGGGGTCGCACTTTGTAAATAAATAAATAAATATATTCTTTGTCATATATCTATTTACCTATTGAGTGAAAAAAATGGAGCTTAGAAAATACTAAATGCTGCCCAGCTTCCAGCCACTCCACTACCTGTGCCTACCTGCTCACCGCAATGCTTTTTAGGAGTGTGACAAATAAGCTATTTTGATTGGAGCTGGCACCTGCAAAACTCCAACTTTTTATATCTGAGCTCTTAAAAATTCTCTAAAGCTTAAGGAAGATTAAACTAACAAACAGAACATTTGGCATCTGTGACTAAAACCTTTCTGCAGATACATCTAAGCTTGTTGCAGCTGTGATTTCTTTATACCTTTGCACATTAGCGTCAAAAATACTTCATGCTGGAATTACTAATACCATCTTTAAACATATTCTTTTTCTTTCATATTCATTTTGTTCTTTTCACTGCTTATTATCTATTCAATATCATCAGTACTTCAATGTGTGACAGCTTCGTTCTCATTAAGCTTCAAACTCTCAAGATATATGATAAGATGCTTATAAAGTCCCAACATGAAACATGTCCAACCCACTAGTGCAGTACAAAGAACACCATAATGAGATTTCATGACTGCTTATTGTTAAAAGTCAACAGTAAGAAGCCTTAAAATAGGGTACAATTCCTTGGAAAATCTAATTTAAGAATATAAAATTGCTTTAGCCCTTGAGATAAGCAGCAACAAATATGAGAGGTGTTGAGCAATTCACAACCTTGTGACAAATGTAGCATTTTCAATACAAAGGTAAACCAGCAAAAAAAGGTAAATTAAACCTTTTACCATGAGATAAACTGCACTTATTGGCCATGCAATTTTGGTAGGTCTGACAGGGAACCAATAAATATCCTGATTACTTTTTTTTCTGTGGATGGATACTAAAAAACCCAAAAATATGATGCTGTTATACAGGGAAAATTTGTCAGTTTTTTACTTAATAAAGAACTTCATTGAGGGAGGGAGACAGAGGAGAAGAGAAATAGAAAGAGGAAGGGAGGAGGAGAGCAGGGGTAGGATGTGAGAGAGAGAAAGTGGGAGGGAGAGGAAAGGAGAGCAAGGGGGGTATTGAGAGGAGAGAGAGAGAGAGAGAGAGAGAGAGAGAGAGAGAGAGAGAGAGAGAGAGAGAGAACGAACTAGAGAAGGTAGAGGACAAGACAAAATGAGGAAGGAGGGAGGAGATGAATGAAGGAAAGGGGGGAAAATGGCAGTAAGAGTTGAGAAGTGGGAGAAAATGAAAATGTGGGAGAGAATTGGAAGAAAGAAAGAAAAAAAAAATCACAAGGTCAAGACTTGTCCATCACTTCACATGTAGAAATGCCTGAGGATAGTTTCAGCTGGAAATTAAATGGAAGGTATCTATCACAGACCTTTTCAAAAACATTATCAAATCTCAAATGATTTTACATTTTCATTCCCTTTCAAGATATTCAGCAGCTTCGTTTCCAAATACATATCAAATTTTGATTAAAGTATGTTTTAACTGCAGCATTAGATGTTGACTTCATAATGCCAATATTGAATCTCTGTGAATTGTGCCAAGTCCCAAGCCCAAAGTTCATTGCAGATCAAACAGGGTAATAAACTTTAGGTGCACGAATTCCTTCCTTCCTTACACCCAAAACTTGCCCTCGTACTTACTTGTGTTGCCATTCCCATAATTTGGGGTTTAATGTGATGACACAACAACAAAGAGTGTGACTGGAATATTGTTCTTTAACTGTAAGTTTCGTTTTTTAGAAATTTTGGAATCATTTTGTACATGAAAACTGACCAAAATCAAGCAAAGTGAAGAGACCTATGATCCATCCATTTGGGTTTAAAAAAATCTTTTTTTTTTTTTTAACCACATACCAATGGCCGGAGTGGTTTTTGTTGGGCAAAATCAGAAACAACCCCTGAAAAACATAGCTAGTTGTGTATTTGCTGACAGGTGGTGAAGAA
>NC_051402.1:854886-861830 GCF_015228065.2 Penaeus monodon
ATGTATATATATATATGTATATATATATATGATATATTATATATGTATATATATATGTATATATATAGTATATTATATGTAATGTATAGTATATGATGTATGTATATATATAAATTATATATATAATAATAAAATAGATATAATTATATATTATATATAAGTATGTGTGTGTGTGTGGTGTGTGTGTGTGTGTGTGTGTGTGTGTGGTGTGTGTGTGTGTGTGTGTGTGTGTGTGTGTGTGTGTGTGTGTGTGTGTGTGTGTGTTATATGTATATATACACATAAGTACATATATATGTGTGTGTGTTTGTGTATATATATATATATATATATATATATATATATATATATATATATATATATATATATATATATATATATATATACGTATATATACGTATATATGGATGGATGTTTATTTATATACATAAACATTCCTACACACATACATATGTATGCACACACACACACACACACACACACACACACACACACACACACACACACACACACACACACACACACACACACACACACACACACACACACACACACACACATATATTATTATTTTATTATTATTATTGTTATTAGTGGTGATAATGAAGATAATGATAATAATAAATGCTATTCATATCATATTGTTCTTTTATGGTTATTATTTCATCATTCATCTTTCTTACTTATTATTATTATTTTTTTCATTATTTTTTTTTTTTTTCTCTCTTCTCTTTTTTCTTTTTCTTTTTTTTTTACCGGGGAACTACTTAGTATTTACATCACTCATTGTATAATTAAAAGCAGTTCATAAGATTACTCTTTGCATATTTGTAGTTTCTTGGATGGTATGTCCTGTGATATCCGGACAGTGGGATCTGCATCATAAGTTGACCCACTTGGCCGTCCTGTTACTATTAATAATGCTGAGCGCCCGTCCTATTCACACAAAAGTCCTTCCTCTGTGACAGGATTTTGTCCGCTCTAAAAGGTGGGCTGATGGTGCTGCTGTTTGCCGAAGTGGAGGCATGCAATGACAGTCGTACAAGTTGTAGCTCATCGAGTAGAATGGAGAGAGAAAAAGGCTGTGTTCGGGAATTTGATTCAATTAGGCCATTAGACTTTATGACTAACTGTTTTATTATGAATTTATTTTGTAATGATATGATCATATATATTTGTTTTGTGTTTAATGCATACAGGAAACCTTGTGTATAGCTACCATAGAGTATTGATTAAAAACATAAAAAATTATTAAATTTAAATTTTAAAGAGTATGGAATGTCTCATATCAGTGAAAATTTTGGGCCCTGTGGTTTACAAGAGCTATGTTACTTTTTGTTGGATTTGGGCTAGCCCAGTATATGTCATAAAGATGATAGGAACACATAGTATAAGACTTGTACAGAAAGCAGCCTTTCTTCCATCACAAAAAATGAGACGTGCAAGGAGGGAGAGGAGGTGCCTTCTTAAATTCTTCTCTTTTCTCAGTCAGGGAATGCATTTGGGAGTATTGTTATTTTTTTATATTATTTATTATTATTATTATTATTATTTTTATTTTATATTGTTATTAGTGTACTGCAAACTGAGTATTATTTTTTTCTTAGAAACTAACATTGTTGAAATGTAACAAACAAGTGTCTAAGGTAACAAGTAAATGACTTCTAGAGCAGTGGCATCCCTTTTTTTTGTGTGGAGCTCCCCAAGGTTTTAAAATGAGAGCGATAAAGGAAAAACTTTTGGGATTGTTTGAAATGTGGCTCATATTTTTAACACTAAGCAAGAACCTAGGAGAGCTTGTTCTCTATTTTGATTTTCAACAGAAACTCTTGTGCAGCCACACTCAGGGTTGGCCCATGATCGACTTACACCCTGTATGGGGGAAAAGCTGATCTAGAGCCTTAAAGGATGTTCATGTTTGTGTCTGTTTTGTTTTATATTTGTAGTTTGTTTATTAGTGGGTTTATGTCTCTGTATGGTTTAAAATAATTTCATTTCGTCTAAAAACTTTCTGATATTAAAAGCAAGAGTAGTTATATTTATTTTACAGTAAGGATAAACATTTGGAACTTAACTGAAAGTAAACCCATGATTTGTATATTTGTTATATTTTTATAATTTGTTTGATACAGTATTTGGGTGTTTGGTCACTTGAAGGTTGCTATTGCAATGCAGTGAATGCAGCTGTTTGTTATAGATAGTAGTAAGGCTTTTCAGTACCTTTTTTCTCATTCAAATAATAACATGAGCATTTTATCTGACATAAAGTAAATTAAATAAGGACATACATTTATATGTGCATTATGCATTGTAGGAATTAATTGGTGATAAAGTTTTTTTAAATAGTATCAAATATTTTTGATTTAACATTTAAAAGGACGTGTCTTTTTACGTCTGACACACATAGGGCCCACATCAGAAACCCTATACAACTGCAATTGTCTCTTCTAATTCAATTAGCACATTTAAAAGCGAGTTGTATATTTTTGGATCTAAAAATCAAAATTTTACATTGAAGACTTGAAAACTTAACACTGAGGCACCCTTTTGCAGTCTGGTTCACTCTCCTGCCTCCTCACCAAGTGTGCCTAAATAGAGGATGCACGTCCTTTAAGGGTAAATGTTATATACAAGTGTAAGTTTTTTGAGGGGGTCTTGCAAGAAGGTGGGAGTTATCTCAGTACTGCCTGACTTGTAGCCAGTTTTTTTGTTGTTGATAATGACTAAAAAAGTTATTTTTTTAATTTTTAATGCAATTTTTTCACTGTTGGGCTGGGAAAGGGATTTGTTTCACACTTTGTTTAAATAGTAAGTTTGTTTGGACTAGAAAATATTTTGAGTTTAATGATAGTGTATCCAAAGAATTTTGCTTGCATGCATTTACATACGGGAAAAATAGCAATAAGTATTTTGTCAGTTGATGATTGGTTAGGTGTTTATGCCTGTTTAGAACAAGGTTCAGCATTCATCTTTCCAGCATTTTACTTATTAATAAGTAAGGATGAAAGTAAATTGAGTTTGCAATTATTTTTTTTATTATTTCCCCTCTGAGTTGGTCTAAATACAAAATGCCACCTTATTTGAAAATATTTAGCACTACACAGCCTAACACTACCAAGTTTATCAGTTAAGAAAGGAAAATTAAGATGTTAAGATTTTCATATGGCAAAAACCATGCCACAAAAAAGGTACCTACTCCTTTGCTTTCTTATAATGATAATAGTTACTTAGTCACTTAATAAAGAATATTTACCTATTCAAGTAATAGTACCTTGATCACATCAGGTTGATGCTATTTCATTATGTCTTGTGGTTTATTCTTTGTACTGTTCTTTCCAAAAGTATGTTTTATAATGTCCTATGTATTAACCATTCATTGGGATGAGTAACCAGACACTCATATTTCACCACAGTCATAATGTGCTGATTCACTATGCTAAATCTTGAGGGAAATATAGAGGGAAGGATAAATTCACATAGCTTTTCAGGACTGATCCCGAATCAAAATGTACCTTTGCTAATTACACTGTCTCTGCTGTCAAGTCCCAGGAAAAATTGTAGGGTTGTGGTTTGAAGAAATATGATGAATACAATATTAATAAAGAATAACCTTATTACATGAAATTGCCAGGTATTCTGACATGGTTGTTGAGCTTCGCAGGTGTTGAATGCTTGTTTTCATGAGGGGGCTGAAGAGAGGGAGACTAAAGCCAAATGTAGGGAATCACCCCTAATTTGAACCTCAGCCCTCGCTTCAACTTACTTTGTATGGTGTTTTCTTCTCCCCCTTTCCTTTTCCATCTTTTCTTCATCCCCTGCTGTCTACTTATCCTAATCATTAACTCATTTTTACCCTTTATGCCACAATGCTTTATTGTAATGCCATATGACCTTCGATGTCTAGCTCATATGCTTGTTTTAGCCATTAACCGTTCTGTGAACCCACAACCATCTTATATTTTGAATATGTTGCTATAGATCTTAAGATGTTAACATGGCAGAAAATGTTCAATAAATAAAAATAAATAATAACTTTGCCTTACCATAATGCCCTCTTCAATTATCTATCTAGTCATGTCTTCCTTAACTTTTTTATTTTTTTATTTTTTTATAGCCTAGTGTATAATCTGCTTTCTCCACATGAGAAGTTATGTGTTAGAAATAAAAGCCACTGTGTGGGCACACGCAGCCATTATGCCCTGTTAAAGGCAGATGCAGGACTTATGCATGCCAATGAGGTAGTTACAGCCAGACCATATCATCGCCAAGGCGACCAGCTGACTGACCTTGACCGAATCTACTTGGCCACTTATAAGGGATCAAAAAGGTGTGTTGCTTGCCTCAGGGCATGGCATGGCTCAACCTCCAAGCCTCCCGCCTCTAGCTCACAAGGATGACAAACATGGCAAACACGTAGGTAGATGGGAGATGTTTTTCGTGGGAGAGCCAGGGCGGGCACAATCCCTCTGTGAGCGACACAAGAGATGGACTTGAGGCGGTTAATGAAAGTGACCCTGGCTTTTGGTTTATTCGCTACAAGGTGAGTGGATGCAAGCTGAGCTCCTTCTGCCGAGGTATGGAGAATGTCCCCCTTTTATTCAGCGGCTACATCCTGGGCGGTGCTTGTTTCCGCGGCTGGAGTGTCAGGTTTATCAGACCGTGACAGGGGGGTGAGTTGCTGGGCTTGCTTGAGGGGGACATGTAGGTCACCTAGGAGGTCCTTGGGTGAACCAGGCTCAGGAGTGGAAGGTGCGAAGTGGCTGCTTCCTGTGATAAGGTGTACTCAGGAGGATGCGACAGGAAGGTGCAGCCTTTGTTCAACCAGGGACAGATGTGTGGAGCACCACCTTCCGGATGTTGTTTATACCCTCATGTGGGTATCCATATAGGAGCCACCTGCCACCCCCTCCCTAAGTCTGTTCAAAAGGAATCCACCTCGACGAGAGGGAAGTGGGGCCAACCCCGAAACGGATTCAATTGGAGAAGGGAGTTCAAGATCCTGTACCACGACAGGGTACTGGGGGGTGAATGATCAACCAGTGTCACGTTTTTATCCTACTTCACATACCCAAACCCTCTCGGTTTTTCATCCTTCAGGGTATTATTAAGCTCTGTAAGTCTACATCTAGCCAACTCATTCAGTCCAGTTAAACAGCACATATAATCACTTTATTAGTGTTCATACTTAATGTACCTGTAACACCACGATCATATATATAACTCATATAGCTATACAATATTTTTCACCACCAACCCAAGTAGACTGCTGCCCCTCTGAGCTCTCTTCTTCGTTACTACAGAATAACTAATATAGCTAACCATGGACTCCTTGAAAAAAGTGTGTGCGTGCGTGCGTGCTTGCGTGCGTGCCTTTTCTCACAAATTACGATATATCAGGACATAAGGTATATTTCAAGCGATTGTACTCGAACGCGGTGATGGTAACACGCAGGAATCTGGAAGTTCTGTCACAGGAAAGAAAAGGAACATTAAAGATACATCTTTTTTCGCTGTGGGAAAGTTAGCAAAATGTCTTTTTCTGTGTTGGGGAGAAACTGGGCTGTCTGGATAACAGAAAATTCCTCTACAATTCTAATACAAAGTCAATTCAAAGCTTGCTTATATATGATCGTTTACCTAATATATCTATTTAAATTCCGAGAGATGTATGCATTGGTTTCTGAAAATTATATCATATATATATATATATATATATTTATATATTTATATATTTATATATATTTATATATATTTATATATTTATATATTTATATATATATATATATATATATATATATATATTATATATTTATTTATTTATTTATTTATTTATATATATATAAATACTCCGGCTCTTGGAACTGACTCCCAAAGCCTTTTTCATCTTATAGATGCCACAAGGCAGTGATGGTCTAGTGGTTAGAGCACTGGACTCCGACCCTCGAGGTTCCGAGTTCAATTCTTCGTCGCTGCAGTCGTATAAAATGCCTGCACTTTGATTGCTGCCTCGAGCCCGAGAAAACGACATATCGCCTTGAGAAGTCAAACGCAGGGTGTCGTCGGGGAAGTCACCGCCGTGGCACAAACCGCGGTTGATATGAAGAGAGGTGTTGCATGCATTGCGGCGAGCCGAACGCCACACTGATACACTACTTGGAGAATTGCGTGCACACGCAATTCCTAAGACAAACCCCACAGAACACAGCCGTCGTGCTGGTAAAGAGATTATGCGAGATGCTTACACCACGGCTACAGGAGCGCCTGCTGGCAATCCCACCGCCACGGTAAGCACCGAGTGTCAGACCAACAAATGAGACAGCCATAAAAAAGCTGACACAGGCCGGGCCGTAAGTGAAAGGCCCGGGCGAAGCCAGAACTTCGCAAATCTCAAGCAAGCAAGCAAGCGGTTGATTAGGAAGGGCATCCAATCAGGCAAGAGTGGCACTGCCATATAACTTCCCTGAAGCCTATGACCTGCAGTGGAATGAAGGGTTGTTGGAAAACACACACACACACTCACTCACTCACTCACTCACTCACTCACTCACTCACTCACTCACTCACTCACACACACACACACACACACACACACACACACACACACACCACTCACTCACTCACTCACTCACTCACTCACTCACTCACTCACTCACACACACACACACACACACACACACACACACACACACACACACACACACACGTGTGTGTGTGTGTGCGCGCGCGCGCGCGCGCACGTGTCTGAGTGCCAAAGCAATTGAAGTGTTAAAATGTGTCGCTGCATTACTGATAATACCATTGTATTGTTTGCTTGGAAATTATCCTGATCATGCGAAATACATACATCATTCTACGAGACATAAAAAGTCCATCATATATGGCAAATCAATTACTCGCACATATTCCCACATTCCCATGCGATCAGGTTGGTACCCCTGCCTGGC
>NC_051402.1:861930-864430 GCF_015228065.2 Penaeus monodon
GTGGTGAGTGTGTGGTGGTTGTGTGTGTGTGTGTGTGTGTGTGTTGTGTGTGTGTGTTTGGTGGTTGTGTGAGTGAGTGAGGGGAGAGAGAGAGAGAGAGAGAGAGAGAGAGAGAGAGAGAAGAGAGAGTGTATAACGGGTATAGAACCCAATTACATTGGCTTGCAGGGGTATTGATACTGGCATTCGGCTTCACTCTTTATTTCTAAGAGTTGACACACGCAGTATAAGAACACACGAGACATGTCTAGTTATGGGTATGGCGGTATGCGGGTCGCAGTCATCTGCCCGGAGGGAGAGGGCGGAGGTGACCTTACCGCGTCGGGTGCTTAGCACGAACTCTTTGAGGCCTAGGTCATCCTCGGTATAAGTAGTGACCGTTCCAGCTGGAGGAAGCGATAGAAGCAGCTGGAGGGGGCATGGGGGGAGCGAGGTGAGGTCACCGGACCCGCATGCCACACTGTACATTGCTCGGCCACCTACTCACACCTCGCCCTCGAGGCGTCTTAGACTTGCATCAAGGGTGACCTAACCTGGCTGGTCATCTCGTTCTCGCATGCATTGTCCTGGTGCATCTTTGTGGCTGCTCGTCCATGTTGTCCTCATCCATCTGGTCCTCGGTGTAATCTGTCCATCCTCGATGTCCACACGTCCTTGAAAGTCTCGCACAGGTCCTCCTTGACTTCGGATTCGTCTAGACCTCGTAGTCCTGGCCCAGGCCTAACTCGACGGCTTCCTCGTTCACACGTCCTCACAGATCTTGTCCAGGTCCTTCTTGTGTCCACACTTCCTCGTAATCTTCATCCGGATCTATGGGCGTCGGGGCAGGGGCGGCATCTCAGGGCGGCTGATACCTGTGCTACGAGCTCCTGGAGTTGACCGGATCTGCAGGCGTCCGCCAGGCGTTGCCTATGCACAGCATCCTGGGGCAACTGGTACCTGCGGCAAGTTGTTGGTGCTTCTATGGATTTACAGGGAGTCCGGCAGGCAACGCCCGTCCACTACATTATGGGACGGCTTAACACCTGCTCTGACGACATCTGGCCGCAGGCCTATGGCGATCTTCCGATGACGTCCTTCTCACAGCATCCTAAGGGTCCTCCTTCGGTGCCGTGTCGGTCCGACTGCAATATATAGTCAGGGAACCAGATCATACACGTAAGGGCCAGAGTAAGAGAAAAAGAAAGGCAACAGAGAATAGGGGGTGTTAACTACCACTAGCTGGTAATTTATAAAAATTTGCGGATTTTAATGTTTTTTTTTTTTTTTTTTTTTTTTTTTTTTTTTTTTTTTTTTTTCATTTTGTGTAATAACTTCGGTTTATTGTACCACTATAATATGGGTGAAGATCCTACGCTATATTCGAAATAATAAATTTCTATGAAATTGCGTTACAAGCTCTGTTCTAGCGCCGATAGAACATGTCACCAAAAAGCAATGTAACCATGCTATGGTTAATTCCCAAGGCGTCAACAAAACAACAACCAAATTACAGGGAACCAAGCGGTCAATTTGACCCTTCCCACGTCGCCACCGCCAGCGATAGAAGCAGCTGGAGGGGCCATGGGGGGAGCGAGGTGGGGTCACCGGCCCCACATGCCACACTGTACACACACACACACACACACACACGTACACACACACACGTACACACACACACGTACACACACACACACACACACACACACACACACACACACACACACACACACACGTACACACACACACACACACGTACACACACACACGTACACACACACACACACACACACACACACACACACACACGTACACACACACACATACACACACACACACACACACGGACACGCACGCGCGCACACACACACACACACACACACACACACACACACACACACACACACACACACACACACACACACACACACACACACACACACACACACACACACACGTACACACACACATATATACATATATATACTATAAGATGTGGATAATTCTATTTCTGTTACAGGATGTGGATAATTCTATTTCTATTACCAGTGGACCACGTGGCTGTTTTCCACGTGGATCCAAATGTCCCAAATAAGAACCACCCGCTCAGCGAGGGCGGAGGTCACATTTTATATCTGACCTCGTTTGACCGGGAGTTCGTGCTAAGCTACCACCGCACTAAGGTCAGCTCCGCCCTCTCTCCGGGCAGCTGACCGTGACCTCCGCGCGGCCCGATTATAACTAGACATGTCTTGTGTGTTTTATACTGCGTGGTATCAACTCTCAGAAATAAAGAGTCAAGCCGAATACCAGTATCAATACCCCTGCAAGCCAATGTAATTGGGTTCTATACCCGTTATATATACATATACACACACGTACACATGATGATGTGTATATATATATATTAACTATATTAAATATCATCATCAATACCGGTATGCTCATGTTTGAGCAGCCGTGGCCCTCTCCACCATCCTTCGCCACTCAACTCGATCTTGCGCTTTTCTTTCTACTTGTA
>NC_051402.1:869430-872486 GCF_015228065.2 Penaeus monodon
CACTTTAGCGAGCATTCTTGATTAGTTCTGCTGTTATTTCATCTATTCCCAGGCTCTTGTTATTCATTAATTCTTTTATGGCTTTTATAATTTCGTCTAGCAGTGGCGGTGGTTCATCTTCGCTGTCATTGAGTCCAATTAATGTTGTTGTTAGATCTTTATTCTTTTTGTATAGGTTGGAACAATATTGATTCCATCTATCTTTGACTTCTTTTCCAACTCATAAAACTAGTCCATGTTCAGTTTTGATAGTGTCCATTGTAGATTTAAATTTCGTGTAATGTTTCGTACTTCTTGGTAGAGTTCTTTAGTTGTCTTACTGATAGAACAGTTTTCAATTCTCTGGCAATGTTCATTTAAATATTTTTCTTTATCTTGTCGCAATAATCTTTGAATTTGTGTATTTTGTTTTTTGTAAGTTATATCTTCAACTGGGTTATTAATACCCTTTGATTTTAGGCATCTTGTTTCAATTTCACTTGGTGTTTCTTCAGATATCCAGGGGGAATTTGTGTCTCTTTTTGACGATAGTTTCTTAAGCAGCGCTCAGCAGGAGTTCTTTTCCTTCTTCCTGTCTTTAGTTTTGAAACTTCCATTACTTTTTCAATTGGTCTCACTTATTCCTAGTAATTGAATGTATATATCCATTTCGTTACAGACAGTATGTAATTTACCCAACTCTTTCTTTTTCCTTACATTCCACGTTCCGATTTTTAATGTTTCTTAATTGTACATTTTTTCTTTGTCTCCTTTGTCTTCCAGATGCATATTTAACATTGTCAGCCTGGTTGCCTACTGAACAACGCGCCCCTTGATAACCCACACGTCGGGCGATGTGGTATGAATTATCATTTCTGTATTTAATCATTGGTGTAGAGGTTTGTCAGGAGAAAATAAAAGTTGAGTGGAATCCCCCAGGCTACTTCTCAACTCGTAGTCTCCAACTAACTAGGAGGAACTGTCTCTGCCACTTTGAAACAGTTACACTGTAATACGCCAGACATATTGTTTGGTGAAACCAGTAATCAGTAGAACCGAAGGTGTTTTCACCAGATATCCACTGCCCTGCTGCCGACAGTTTCACCGCAACCCTGGCGTAGGGAGCTAATAGGGTGTTATTCTTGTTCAAGGGAACCCCAGGGAGCAGTTTATTGTCTTACCCAGGACAGATATATATATATATATAATATATATATAAGATATATATATATATAATATATAGTATATATAATATATATATATAATATATATATATATGTATATATATAATATATATATATATATATATATATATATATATATATATATATTATATATAATACACACACACACACACACAACCACACACACACACACACACACACACCACAAACACACACACACACACACACACAAATATATATATATATATATTATATATATATATATTATATATATATATATATATATATATATATACACACACCACAATATATATACAACATATATAAATATATATATATGTATATATACATACATACATACACATACATACATACATACATACATACATATATGTATATATATACATATATGTATATACATATATATACATATATATACATATATATACATAATATATATGGATGTATATAAAATATAATATTATATATATAAAATATAATATATATATATATATATATATATATATTTATATGTATGCATGTATGTATGTATATACTTTTTTTTCTTCTTTTTTTCTCTCCAAGTACCCTGTCCCACAAGGACGTTGGCGATCATGGATTTCCATGATTTTCTTGGCAATTTAGAGCGTTGGTTTTGCCGTTGCCTTCCGCCTTTTGTTTTTATCGAGTCACCATCTCTTTTTCCCGGTTCTGGGACCGACACTGTCCTGGGCTGACTTGCCCAACCAGTGGCTTGGTAAGCAATCGAGGTGAAGTTCCTTGCCCAAAAAAACAACGCCCGGCCGGGACCCGACCCTCGAAATCAGATCGCCTTTTGGGGCAATCGAGCCCCCGGGGTCTAACCACGGCCCCCCGGCACCCCCCCCCCCCCCCCCCAAAACAAAGAATTTTTAAAAAAAAAAAAAAAAAAAAGGAAAACAAAACAAAAAATAAAGGGGTAAAAAAGAAAAAAAAAAAAAAGAAAAAAAAAAAAAAAGAAAAAAAAAAAATTTAAAATATAAAAAAAAAGAAAAGATGAACACACAACAAAAAAAAAAAAAAAAAAAAAAGGGGGGGGGGGGGGTGGGGGGGGGGGGGGGGGGGGGGGGGGGGGGGGGGGGGGGGGGGGGGGGGGTGGGGGGGAAAAAAAAAAAAAAAAAAAAAAAAAAAAAAAAAAAACACAACAAAAAAAAAAAAAGAAAAATAGAAAAAAAAAAAAAACAAACAACAAAAAAAAAAAAACACAAAAAAAAAAAAAAAAAAAAAAAAAATAGATATAAAATTACAAAAACAAAAAAAAAAATAAAAACCAAAAAAAATATTTGAAAAATAGAATAAAAAAATAAAATAAAAAAACACATAATAAAAAAAAAAAATAAAATAACAACAAATAAAAAAGAAATAATATATATAAAATAATTAAAATAAATAATAATTAAATATATGTTGTTAAATAATATATATATTATTAATATTTATTAAATATATATATATATATATAATAATAATATATTTTATTTAAAAATCGTTGGGTAAGACAATAAACTGCACCCGGGTTCCCTTGAACAAGGTAGCACCCATTGCTTTAGCCCGGGTTTTCGGTGAAGCTGCGGCGTAGGGCAGTGGATACGGTGAAAACAAACCTTTGGTTCTACTGATTACTGGGTTTTAACCCAAAAAAATGCTGGCATTACAGTGTAACGTTTTAAAGTGGCAGGGGGAAGTTTCCTCCAGTAGTTGGGGCGCGGTTGAGAAGGACCGGGGGGTTTTCCCCTAAAATTTCCTTTTCTCTAGACAAACCTTACCCATGGGTTAAAAACAGAAATGATAATTTATACCACATCGCCCCCTCGTTGGGTTTCAAAAGGGGGGCGTTGTTCAGTAGGGACCAGG
>NC_051402.1:872586-876650 GCF_015228065.2 Penaeus monodon
CCCCAAACAAAAACCCCCCCAAAAACCCAACAAAACAAAAACCCACCAACCCACCTTTGTTACCCCCGGCCGCCTGTCTCTCTGCCCCCAACAAAAGGGCGGGTGGGAGAGGGCGTGCTATCCACAGGGTTTGAACATGAACAGCTCCAAGGGGCCCACCGAGCACCAAGCGTCCCAGAAAAACCAGGAGGGAAAACCCCAAGTGGCGAGCAGGGCCGAAAAAAACCCAAAAAATACAGTCTTTCCTTTTTTACAAAGTTATTTACCCGTACACTTTCTATGGGCACAATCGTTTAAAACGGGGAACACAAAGTTTACAGGTCACAAGGGAAAACGAGGTCTTACGGGACAGCCCCCAACGCGTCCCTTGGGCTTGTTCCTCCATCCTCCGCTCACACCCATTGCCCCCATGTTTCCCCGGGGCCTTCATGTTAACACATGCCCAGGTCATCCTTTTTGTTAACACATTTTTCGCACAGAGCAAAGACCCACTGGGAGCAAAAATTTACTTTTTTAAATTTTAGGGGTTGTAATATATATATATATTATATATATTATATATATATATATATATTATTTATTTATTTTTTTTTTTTTTTTTTTTTTTTTTTTTTTTTTTTTTTTTTTTTTTTTTATATTTTTATTTATTTTTTTTTTTTTTTTTTTTGTGTGTGGTGTGGTTGTGTGTGTGTGTGTGTTGGGGGTTTTGGGTGTGTGTGTGTGTGTTGTGTGTGTGTGGGGTTGGGTGTGTGTTGTGTGTGAAATAATTTTTTTTTTTTTTTTATACAAAAAATTTTTTTTTTTTTTTTTTTTAAAAAAAAAAAAAACTTTTTTTTTTTTTTTTTTGGGGGGGGTTTTTGGTTCTTTTTTTTTGGTTTTTCCCCCCCCCCCCCCCCCCCCCCCCCCCCCCCCCCCCCCCAAAAAAAAAAAAAAAAAACCCTATTTTTTTTTAAAAAATGTTTTTTAATTTTGTTGTTTGTTTTTGTGTTTTGGGGTATGGGTTGTTGTAAGGGAATATCCCCAACACCACCCCCCCCCAAAACCCCCCAAAACCCCCCCCAAAAAAAAAAAAAAAACAACAAAAAAATGAATAAGAAAAAACCTTTCCCAAATAAAAAAAAGGGGAAACAAGAAAGGGGGAAAAATAAGAAAGGAAGGAAAAAAAAAAAAGGGTTTAATGGGCTTTAAAAAACTGGGGGGGAAATTTAATAGGCCTACGGGGGTCCTTCAATTTATAGTGAAAAGTAAAAGCTTTTTCCCTCGTCGAGTGTCAAGATTAGAAATGAAGGATGCATAAAAATTCGAGTAAAAAAAAGATTGTAGTAGAAAAAATCTATTTCTCCTACAGTTCCACACATACATTCCTACTATATTGTTTACCCAAAGCATAGAATAGGCTAAAAGCTGTAAAAAAAATTTTCATTTGTTTAACAACAAAGGGGTTTAGTCGTTGAAACGCATGCGTTATATTACTTGGACGGTATTTATTTTTAATGTATTACACATGTAATTTAAAGTGACAAAGAGTTTTTTATAATGAGAAGGGAACTGATAAAGAATTAAGGGAAATTTAAATGGGGAGGGAGTAAAGAAAATTTGGTCGCAAATGACTTAAAGAGATAATATTATGAAAAAGTTAAAAAGCGAAACTAGCGGAAAAAAAAAATCAGGGATAGCAATCCCATAGAAAAAGACAAAGCTACAATAAAAACATCAGTTTGCCATTGATATTATTTTTTTGTGATGAATTGGTTAATGTTTTTATTTTTATATTTTTGTATTAGATGTGAAAAGAGTATTTTCGTGTTAAAAAAGGAAAAGGGTGCATTGATGTTATTTATACATACAATTTTATTCCCCACTCGTAAGTAAAAATATTATTTCCGTTTATGCTGCCCCCGATCATTATTTCCACTTTCTGCGTTTTTTATTTCAGGTCGCCGTACATTTTTGCTGTTGTCAAGAGAGCCACTGAGAGTTGAGGAACGGCACTGGGGAAGAAGAATAATAAGTCATCATCATCATATCCCCAGTCCAAAGGTTCAGAACCACCTGAGAATTCATCACAACGTGAGAACACACAAGCCCCTGGCTCTTGGGCGGCGGAAGTATTGGCCGATGCAGAGTCCCTAGAATGTAAGAAGAGGGACAATGAACCGGGTAAATATCAAATAAAGGAAAAGGCGAAAGGAGCCAGAAAAGGAGACCAAGAGGAGAAAGAAAGTTTGGTTGACAATGATGAAAACCATGAAGACGAAAATTCAAATATTGACGCATCTGTCACTGGGGAGGGAGAGGCAAATGTGCAGAACAGGAAAGACACAGTCAAAGAAGGACTTGGTAATCAGAACTTACGTGATAAGATGGATGAGCAGAATATAAATGAACAAGATGAGGATTCTTCTCAGCGAAGTCAAGACGGAAGACATGGGAATGAAGATCGTGATTCGTCACAAAAAGGTCGAGAAGAAAAGCATCTGAGTGAGCATGATGACTATTCATCACAGAAAGGTCGAGGCAGAGAACACAGGAAGGAAGATCGTGAATATTCGCCAGAGGAAGGTCGAGGCAGAGAACACAGGAAGGAAGATCGTGAATATTCGCCAGAGGAAGGTCGAGGCAAAGAACATAGGAATGAAGATCGTGATTCGTCTCAAAAAGGTCGAGAAGAAAAGCATCTGAGTGAGTATGATGACTATTCATCACAGAAAGGTCGAGGCAGAGAACACAGGAAGGAAGATCGTGAATATTCGCCAGAGGAAGGTCGTTATTCGTCACAAAAAGGTCGAGAAGAAGGGCATCTGAATGAGTATGATAACTATGCATCACAGAAAGGTCGAGGCAGAGGACAACGGAATGAGTATCAAGATAACTGGTCTCATGCAGGTCGAGGCAGGGGACAATGGAATAAACAACGTGAATATTCGTCACATGCAGGTCGAGGAAGAGGACAACGAAATGAGTATCAAGATAGTTGGTCACATGCAGGTCGAGGCAGGGGACAACGGAAAGAGTACTTGGATGATTCCTTACGGCAAGGCCAAGGTCGATATCAGAATACACAGGAGTCTTATGCAGATAGAATAAGCAAGCAAAACAGAAAGGAGTTGGATCCTAAGATACTGTAAGTACAGTGTATTATCTCCAAAGGTTTGTAAGTAAATTATTTTTTCTTTCTTTCATTTCTATTTTTTATCCACAATGAGCCAGTCTCCAAGAGCATTAAAGATTTTCATGTCTCGCAATATATTATAAAATATATATTATATATATATATATATATATAATATATAATATTATATAATATATATATATATATATATATATATATACATATATATATTATATACTATATATATATATAACATATATATATATATATATATATATATATATATATAATATATATTATATATATTATATATATATAAACACAAACACAGTAACGTGTACACTAAGATGAATAGTGAAACAGCCACAGTAGAAAATAAAACTAAACTGTAACTTTTCGAACTCTTCACGAGTACCTCTTCAGACGGATAAACCGAAATGGAGTTTGGCTTTCTCTATTCGTGTGTGTGTGTGTGTGTGTGTGTGTGTGTGTGTGTGTGTGTGTGTGTGTTGTGTGTGTGGTGTGTGTGCGTGTGCGTGTGCGTGTGCGCGCACAAACTGGGAGATATATCGATAAAGAATGTGCATATAGGCCTTTTTAGCACCCAGTAGCACTTACCCAACACTCATACTTTGATATTGTCCCGTCGTCCCTACAAAACATTGGACCATCGAAGTTTGTTCCGATATGCACAGTTTTGATAAAGTTGTTTTTCTTTAGTTCACATAAAGAAGTGAATGGAAAACCGTTGAAATTTCCTAATATCCTGGAATCATTTTTATTTAGAAGCTAAACATTATGGAAGCTTCAAGTAAAACGGAAGAAAATGATTACTATGTGACTTATATTGTTTATAGGCACAACTTTCGCTTGAAAGTGGAAATTTGGATCTAAAACCGCTTTGCAATTTTTTGGTTTTCAGCCCAAGGTAAAAAAAACCCCCCCAAAAAAA
>NC_051402.1:886750-892468 GCF_015228065.2 Penaeus monodon
GTACCAGAAACCAGATTCTAAATCCTAAAATTGATCATAAGAGAAAAAAGAGAAACACCACAAAGACCTATCCTTGTTTCATTCGATTACTAGCCTCCGGGATACTACCGTGGTAACGTGTTGGCCTCTCATACCGAGGGTCGGGCGGTTTCCCCATGCCCGCCCAGCGTGAGAAAGTTGCAACTGTCGCCGCCTGGAGGTTACTGCTGTGCTGGGGGCACGCACGGCGGGCAAGGACTCGGTTCCCCGGGCCCGAGGTCAGCACCAGCTGACACACGTGAGCAAAATCGAGCAGGGACAGTATGTCACCCCAAGCATATCTATCGTATCAATGGAATCCAAACCAACCTTTAAAACTTTTTAACTAACTCACAAAGGCTTTTGATACTGTTGATCACGATATCCTCTGAATAACATTGAATATATGAGGTTTCCAAAACACTCCAACTAATAAATACCATGTATGACCAACAACAAGCAACTGTAAGAACCACATATGGGTTAACAGAAGAGTTCAAGTCAATCCAGGGAGTGCGACATGGTTGCATGTTTGTGTCTCCGCACCTTTTTAATATATTTCTGAAGCTATTAAGAGTAGATGCTTTTAGAAGAATTTTGAAAGGAACTGTAGATGTTGGAGGATACAAAATATCATATCTAAATACGCTGAGTATCATTGAATACAACAACTGTTAGTATAAGTTAAGAGAAGCAAGCAAAAAGGTTGGTGGTTGTTTTTTAATGCCTCAAGAGACTAAGATCATGAAGATTCAAAGATAACGACTGTAACAATGAATGCGAATTTACAATCAATGGAGTGGTTGTAGAAAATGTGAAAGAGTTCACGTTATCTTGGAGCTGTTTTAACCTAATATATATGATGATAACAGCATATAAAATGAATTACCATTGCCAAAAATGCCACAGTTGCCTCAATAACTCTGGAGAGACCGAAGCATTACTCTTATGGGCAAAACTAGGTTAGTGACTCATAGTTTCCCCATTGGCATCATATGGTTCTGAGTGTTGGTGCTGAAGAAGATAGACAAAAAAAGGTTAATAGTTTTGAAATGTGGGTGTTACAGAGACGAGTATACGTAATTCTAATGGACAGAAGACAGAAAACAATGATGAAGTGCTGAAAATAAGTAATTGTTTAAAGACCGGCTGTTGGAGCATCTGAACAAAAAAAGGCAATTACAATTTTTGGTCATGTTGATGAGAAGTAAAAGTATTGAGAAAGACTTGCTGAACAGGGATGGTGATGGAAACAGAGGAAGAGGCAAAGCAAGACAAGACTAGTGCAACATACAAGATGTTTGCAGGTTGTCGATGGTTACAAGTAGAGAAAAGTGCAAGATCGGTTAGTGCACGATTGTGGAGAGGTCCACGGCTGCTCAAACTTGAAGCATACCGTTTTGATGATGATATTAATATGTATGTGTATATATGTTTATGTATATATTATATATTAATAGATATATATATTATATAGATATATTTATATATATATATCTATATAAATATTATCCCCCCCCCCCCCAAGTGCCCTGTCCCACAAGGACATTGGCGATCATGGCTTTCCATGTTTTCTTTGGTAAAATTTAGACGTTGGTTTTGCTGTTGCCTTTCCGCCTGGTGTTTTATCGATCACCATCTCATTTAACCGTTGCTGGTGACCGGCACTGTCTTGGCCTGGCCTTGCACCCAACCAGTGGCTTGGGTAGGCGAATCGGAGGTGAAGTTTCTTGCCCAAAAGGGACAAACGCGCACGGCCGGTGAAATCGATACCCTCGAACTCAGATTGCCCGTCGTGACATCTTGGAGTCCGATGCTCTAACACCACTTCGGCCACGCATGCCCACAAACACCCACACACACCCACACTCATATATATATATATATATATATTATATATATATTATATACTATATATATATCTAATATGTACTAAATACATACATAATATATATATATATATATATATATAATATTTTTTTTTTTTAAGTGCTCTGTCCCACAAGGACGTTGGCGATAATGGGATTTCCATGATTTTCTGTCTTGGCAATTTAGAGCGGAGGTTTCCGTTGCCCCAGGTCCCGCCCGGTGTTTTTTATCGAGTTCAACCGTCATCTATTTTACCCTTTTCTGGGACTGGCACTGACTTGGGCTGGCTTGCCCACCCAGTGGCTAGAATAGGCAATCGAGGTGAAAGTTCCTTGCCCAAGGGAACAAACGCGCTGGCTGGTGATTCGAACCCGCCTCGTAACGTCAGATTGGCTCATGATAGTCCTTGAGTCTGATGCTCTAACCCAGCTCGGGCACTGCGGCCCTTATATAATATATATATATTATATATAATATATATATATAATATATATATTTATAGACATATATATATATGATATATATCTATATATATATATTTATATATATATATACATATATATACATATATATATATACATATATATACTATATAATATATATATATATATATATATATATATATTTAATAGATATATAATATACACACATATATATCCATATAATATATAATCATATAATAATATATATATATATATAATATATAATATATCGATATATATATAATATAAAATCTTTCTTGGAGCTGTTTTTCACTAATTATATGATGATTCACCCATATAAAAAGAATTACCATTGCAAAAATGCCACAAGTTGCTCTCATAACATCTGGAAAGACCGAAGCATACCTTACAAGACAAAACTGAGGTTATTGAACTCATTAGTTTTCCCAATGCATCATAGGTCTGAGTGTTGGTGCTGAAGAAGATAGACAGTAAAAAGATCAATAGTTTTTGAAATGGTGGTGTTTACAGACGAGTACCACTATTAACTGGACAGGTCAAGAAAGCAAATGAGTAAGTGCTGAGAAAAATAAAAATTGTAAAGACCGGCTGTTTGACCATCCTTGAACAAAGGAAATTAAGTTATTGGTCATGCGATTAGAAGTAAAAATATTGAGAAAACTTGCTGACCAGGGATGGTGATAGGAAACAGAGAAGAGGCAATCGAAGACAAGACTGTCGACACATCCAGATTTTGCGGGCTGTCGATGGTAACACGTGGAAAGAAACGCGCAAGATTCGAGTTTGAATGGCGAAGGATGTGGAGAGGTCCACGGCTGCTCAAACATGAGCATCCGGTATTATTGATGATGATGATGATTATATGATGATATATAATATATATAGATATATATATATATATATATATATATATATATATTTAATAATAATTATGAAGAGGTCTCTAGAGAATTTTAAAAGGAAATGTAGATGTTTGAGGATACAAAATATCAAATCTGAGGTACGCCGATATATAGTTTTGATTGCCAGCAGTATCACGGAACTACAACTACGAGATAAAAGTTAGAGAAGCAAGTGAAAAGGTTCGTTTGGTTTCTTAATGCCAAGAAAACTAATGTCATGAAGATTTAAAGTACTGGCAATGAACAATGAACTGTTACAATCAATGGAATGGTTGTGGAAATGTAAAAGAGTTCACTTATCTTGAGCTGTTTTAACTAATATATATGATGATTCACCGCAATAAAAAGAATACCATTGCCAAAAACGCTACAGTTGCTCTCAATAACATCTGGAAAACCGAAGCATTACCTTATGGACAAAACGAGGTTTATTAACTTACAAAGTTTTCCTCCCATTGGCATCATATGGTTCTGAGTGTTGGGTGCTAGAAGATAACCAAGAAAAAGGTCAATAGTTTTTTGAAATGTGTGTTATAGACGAGTAATACGTATTTAACTGGACAGAGAAGAAAACGAATGATGAAGAAGTGCTGAGAAAATCAATTGTAAGACCGGCTGTTGCACTGAACAAAATGGGGGGGAGGAAATAAATTGGTTTATTGGTCTGTGATGAGAAGTAAAAATAATTGAGAAAAACTTGCTGACAGGGATGGGTGATAGGAACCATAGAAGACGAGGGCAAACCGAAGACAAAGACGGAGTGACACATCAAAGATATTTGCCGGGCTGTCGATGGTACAAGTAATAAAAGAAAAGCGCAAGATCGATTTGATGGCGAATGGATGGTGGAGAGGGTCCCACGGCTGCTCAAACATGACTCGGTATTGATGATATGATGATGATGATATATATATATATATAATATATATATATATTTATTGATGATTCAAAAGAAGATAAAAAGAAGAATTACCATTGCCAAAAGCGCCACAATTGCTCTCAATACTCTGAAAGACCGAAGCCATTACCTTACGGAACAAAAACGAGGTTATTGACTCTTATAGTTTTCCCAATTGCAATCATATGGTTTTCTGAGTGTTTGGGTGTTGAAGTAGATGACAAGAAAAAGATCAATATAGTTTTGAAATGTGGTGTTACATCGAGTACTGCCGTATTAGCTGGATCTAGAGAAGAAAGACGAATGATGATGAAGTGGGCAGAGAAAAATAATTGTAAAAGACCGACTTGTACCATCTTGAACAAAGAGGAATTTAAGTTTTTGGTCATGTCATGAGAAGTAAAAGTATTGAGAAAAACTTGCTGCAGGATGGTGATATGAAACAGAGGAAAGAGGCAACCGGAAGACAAGACTGAGCGACATATCAATGATATTTGCGAGGCTTCGATGGTACAGAGTGGAAAGAAAGTTAAGAGTCGTGAGTTTAGTGGCGAAGGATGGTGGAGAGGTCCACGGCTGCCAAACTATGGCATACCGTTAGTTGATAGATATATATATATATATATATATATATATAATAATATATATATATATATATATTATATATATATATATATATATAGGAAACAGGTAGGAAGAGGCAAAGCGAAGACAAGACTGAAGTGTGTGAACATAGTGACATAAAGTATTTGCGGGCTGTCGATGGTACAAGTATAAAGAAGAAGCGAAGAATCGAGTTGAGTGGCGAAGGATGGTTGAGAGGGCCACGGCTGCTCAAACATGAGCATACCCGTATTGATGATGATATTTAATATAGTTAATATATATTATACACATCATCATGTGGTAGGTGGTTGTGTATATTTATAATATAACGGGTATAGAACCCAATTACATTTTTTTGGCTTGCAGGGGTATTGATTACTGGTATCGGCTTGACTCTTTAAATTTCTGAAGTTGATTAACCACGCGTATAAAACAACACAAGTACTGTCCTATTATAAATCGGGGGCCGGCGCGGAGTCACGGTTCAGCTGCCCGGGAGAGAGGGCGGAGCTGACCTTAGGCGGTGGTAGCTTCGCACGAACTCTCGGTCAAACGAGGTCATATATAAAATGTGACCTCGCGCCTCGCTGAGCGGGTGGTTCTTATTTGGACTTTGTCCACGTGGAAAACAGCCAACGTGTCCCTGTTATAGAAATGGGGGGAGAATTATTCCACTCCTGTAACAGAAATAAATTATCCACATCTTATATTGCGCGGGGGGCCTCGCTGAGGGCGGGTGTTCTTTTTGGGAATGTGGATCCACGTGAAAACAGCCACGTGGTCCCACTGGTTAATAAAATATTATCACATCCTGTAACAGAAATAGAATTTAATCCACATCTTATAGTATATATATGTATATATGTGTGTGTGTACGTGTGGTGTGTGTGTGTGTGTGTGTGTGTGTATGTGTGTGTGTGTGTGTGTGTGTGTAACATGTGTGTGGTACATGTGTGTGTAA
>NC_051402.1:892568-897550 GCF_015228065.2 Penaeus monodon
ATGGTGGTTTGGGGGAGTGTTTTGGTTGTGTGTTTGTGTGTGGGTGGGTGTGGATGGGGGGTGAGTGCTTTTGGGTCGGGGGTGGGAGTATTTTTTGGGGGGGGGGGTTTTTTTTTTTGGGAGGGGGGAGTGGTGGGTGGGTGTGTGAGTGAGGAGAGAGAGAGAGACGAGGAGAGAGATAGAGGTTGTGTGTGTACTGTGTGAGAGAGAGGAGAGAGAGAGAGAGATGGAGAGAGAGAGAGAGAGAGAGAGAGAGAGAGAGAGAGAGAGAGAGAGAGAGAGAGTGTGTGTGTATAACGGGTATAGAACCCAATTACATTGGCTTGCAGGGGTATTGATACTGGCATTCGGCTTCACTCTTTATTTCTAAGAGTTGACACACGCAGTATAAGAACACACGAGACATGTCTAGTTATGGGTATGGCGGTATGCGGGTCGCAGTCATCTGCCCGGAGGGAGAGGGCGGAGGTGACCTTACCGCGTCGGGTGCTTAGCACGAACTCTCTGAGGCCTAGGTCATCCTCGGTATTAGTAGTGATCGTTCCAGCTGGAGGAAGCGATAGAAGCAGCTGGAGGGGGCATGGGGGGAGCGAGGTGAGGTCACCGGACCCGCATGCCACACTGTACATTGCTCGGCCACCTACTCACACCTCGCCCTCGAGGCGTCTTAGACTTGCATCAAGGGTGACCTAACCTGGCTGGTCATCTCGTTCTCGCATGCATTGTCCTGGTGCATCTTTGTGGCTGCTCGTCCATGTTGTCCTCATCCATCTGGTCCTCGGTGTAATCTGTCCGTCCTCAATGTCCACACGTCCTTGAAAGTCTCGCACAGGTCCTCCTTGACTTCGGATTCGTCTAGACCTCGTAGACCTGGCCCAGGCCTAACTCGACGGCTTCCTCGTTCACACGTCCTCACAGATCTTGTCCAGGTCCTTCTTGTGTCCACACTTCCTCGTAATCTTCATCCGGATCTATGGGCGTCGGGGCAGGGGCGGCATCTCAGGGCGGCTGATACCTGTGCTACGAGCTCCTGGAGTTGACCGGATCTGCAGGCGTCCGCCAGGCGTTGCCTATGCACAGCATCCTGGGGCAACTGGTACCTGCGGCAAGTTGTTGGTGCTTCTATGGATTTACAGGGAGTCCGGCAGGCAGCGCCCGTCCACTACATTATGGGACGGCTTAACACCTGCTCTGACGACATCTGGCCACAGGCCTATGGCGATCTTCCGATGACGTCCTTCTCACAGCATCCTAAGGGTCCTCCTTCGGTGCCGTGTCGGTCCGACTGCAATATATAGTCAGGGAACCAGATCATACACGTAAGGGCCAGAGTTAGAGAAAAAGAAAGGCAACAGAGAATAGGGGGTGTTAACTACCACTAGCTGGTAATTTATAAAAATTTGTGGATTTTAATGTTTTTTTGAATTATTATTATTATTATTATTTTTTTTTTTTTTTTTTTTTTTTTATTATTATTATTTTTTTTCATTTTGTGTAATAACTTCGGTTTATTGTACCACTATAATATGGGTGAAGATCCTACGCTATATTCGAAATAATAAATTTCTATGAAATTGCGTTACAAGCTCTGTTCTAGCGCCGATAGAACGTGTCACCAAAAAGCAATGTAACCATGCTATGGTTAATTCCCAAGGCGTCAACAAAACAACATCCAAATTACAGGAAACCAAGCGGTCAATTTGACCCTTCCCACGTCGCCACCGACCGGGAAAAGAAAAAGTGAGGTCAGGTCAAGACGGGAAAACAACCTTTTCTCTTCCAAAGTGACCGCAAGCGAAAGAAAAAGAACGGTCAGGTTGGGGAGAGATAAAATGAAATGATATTTGTGATAAGATAAAATCACGAACGAGTTGAATTCGTTGCAGTTGAAACAACATAAATTTCTAAAAACGAGAGAAATTGATTAATTACTTATCTATCGAACGATATTCATGTTTAATGTAATGATCTCATACTCGAACACACGGAAATGCGATCTGAGGTGAAGGAATAGTGTGAGAACATGCCATTTGCTGTCATTAGCACTTTTTAACACCCCCCCCCCCCCCCCCAAAAAAAAAAAAAAAAAAAAAAAAAAAAAAAGGCTTAACACATGTTTGGGAGAAGGAAGGGAAAAGAAGTAAGAAAGGGGGGCCCAAACGTGTACTTACGTGTTTTTCTTTATCGAGCAAATTTTCTTCGGGGGTGGTGTGTCAGTGTTGCATGCCAAAAGGTTGCAACGGCCCTCGCTGCCACCAGTTTCTAAAAGGCTATGCGTACTCTAGTACAGTGGTTGACGGGCTCTAAACACACGGAAATGGGTGAACACACGCTACGACGACGCTACGATTTGTCTAGACGGGTAAAAGTACTGGGTGGTGTCATGTGTTTAGCCCTCGCCTGCCCGGAGGGAGGCGAGGGCTAAACCGACCTTACCGCACTGGTTGCTAGTGACTAACTCTATGAGGCCTAGGTCATCCTCGGTAGAAGTAGTGACCGTTTCAGCTGGAGGAAGCGATAGAAGCAGCTGGAGGGGGCATGGGGGGAGCGAGGTGGGGTCACCGGCCCCACATGCCACACTGTACACACACACACACACACACACACACATACACATACACACACACACACACACACACACACACACACACACACACAACACACACACACACACACACACACACACCACACACACACCACACACACACACACACACGTACACACACACACACACACACGTACACACAAACACGTACACACACACCCGTACACACACACACCACACACACACACACACACACACACACACACACACACACACACACACACACACACACACACACAACATGTACACACACACACACACATGTACACACACACACACACACACACACACACACACACACACACACACACACACACATACATATATACATATATATACATATACACACACGTACACATGATGATGTGTATATATATATATATTAACTATATTAAATATCATCATCAATACCGGTATGCTCATGTTTGAGCAGCCATGGACCTCTCCACCATCCTTCGCCACTCAACTCGATCTTGTGCTTTTCTTTCCACTTGTACCATCGACAGCCCGCAAATATCTTTGATGTTGTCACTCAGTCTTGTCTTCGCTTTGCCTCTTCCTCTGTTTCCTATCACCATCCCTGTCAGCAAGTTTTTCTCAATATTTTTTACTTCTCATCATATGACCAATAAACATTAATTTCCTTTTGTTCAAGATGTCCAACAGCCGGTCTTTACAATTTATTTTTCTCAGCACTTCATCATTCGTTTTCTTCTCTGTCCAGTTAATACATAGTACTCGTCTATAACACCACATTTCAAAACTTGACTTTTTCTTGTGTATCTTCTTCAGCACCCAACACTCAGAACCATATGATGCAATTGGGAAAACTAGTAAGTTCAATAACCTCAGTTTTGTCCATAAGGTAATGCTTCGGTCTTTCCAGATGTTATTGAGAGCAACTGTAGCGTTTTTGGCAATGGTAATTCTTTTTATCTGCGGTGAATCATCATATGTATTAGTATAAATAGCTCCAAGATAAGTGAACTCTTTCACATTTTCCACAACCATTCCATTGATTGTAACATGTTCATTGTTCATTGCCGGTTATCTTTAAATCTTCATGATCTTAGTTTTCTTGGCATTAAGAAACAAACCAACCTTTTCACTTGCTTCTCTAACTTTATCTAGTAGTTGTTTTTTAGTTCAGTCTACGGGCAGACAATTAAACTATATCATCGGCGTACCTCAGATTTGATATTTTGTATCCTCCAACATCTACAGTTCCTTTAAAATTCTCTAGAGCACCTCTCATAATTGATATTATATATATATATATATATATATTATATTTTATATATATAATATACATATCCCATATACATCATATATAATCATATATATATATATATATATATATATATACAAATTAATATTATAACATATACATCCATATCCATAAAATTATATATATATATATAATATATAAAATTTTATATAATATATATATATATCATCATCATCATCATCATCATCATCATCATCATCATCATCATCATCATCATCATCATCATCATCATCAATACCGGTATGCTCATGTTTTAGCAGCCGTGGACCTCTCCACCATCCTTCGCCACTCAACTCGATCCTGCCTTTTCTTTCCACTTGTACCATCGACAGCCCCAAATATCTTTAAATGTTGTCGCACAGTCTTGTCTTCGCTTTGCCTCTTCCTCTGTTTCCTATCACCATCCCTGTCAGCAAGTTTTTTTCAATATTTTTACTTCTCATCACATGACCAATAAACTTTAATTTCCTTTTTTTCAAGATGTCCAACAGCCGGTCTTTAAAAATTTATTTTTCTCAGCACTTCATCATTTGTTTTCTTTACTGTCCAGTTAATACGTGGTACTCGTCTGTAACACCACATTTCAAAACTATTGATCTTTTTCTTGTCTATCTTCTTCAGCACCCAACACTCAAAAACCATATGATGCAATTGGGAAAACTAATGAGTTCAATAACCTCAGTTTTTTTCTGTAAGGTAAAGCTTCGTTCTTTCAGATGTTATTGAGGGGCAACTGTGGCATTTTTGGCAATGGTAATTCTTCTTTTTTTCTGCGGCGAATCATCATATATATTGTTTAAAACAGCTTTCCCAAAATAAGATTTTATATATATATATATATATATATATATATTATATTATATTATATATTATATATATGTATATATTGTGTGTGTATATATATCTATTAATATATACTATGTTTTTATATGTATATATATGTGTGATCTTTTCCGTTTTTATTATCTTCTTATCTTAAAATATATATCATATTCTATGTTTTATATATTATATGAATAAATATCTATGTTATGTTGTTTTTTTTTATATTTTTATTTATCTTTTATATTATATGTATATGATTTAAAA
>NC_051402.1:897650-914749 GCF_015228065.2 Penaeus monodon
CATGTCTTATTTCGTTTCTGCTAATCATTACTGCTCAAACTTTAAATAGGACACATCATCCTACAATATATATATATAGGGATTAAATCACGTCATTCACAAAGGGTGCATTATATTGTTAGGAAAAAATATATATACATAGATATATGGTATACTGATGAGTGCTCGTTTGCAGATTAGACTAGCGTGACAGCGGGGTTTCCTGCCAACGAAATAGCAACCTGGTGAGCACGGGCATGGGCGGACTTGACCAGAGCCACGGCGGGCGTGTCCTCGACCAGGTCAGAGGGCGGGCCACCCTGAAAAGCCCAGAACCGGGGGGCGGGCGGCCGTACTTTCCTCACCTGGGACGTCTCCCTCGGGGTCCACGTAGGCAAAGCTGCCAGAGGTTCGGCCCAGATAGTCCCTGCTCTCCACACGGGTGTTGGGGGCCCGCCCGTTTAGTGGGGCCGAAAGGGTTTGTAACTGGGCCAGCCTCGTCTTGAGTGTGGAATTGGCCCTCCCCAGGGGGGGGGGGTGAGGGACGCTCAGGGACGGCATGGGAGGTTCAGGGGCCATGAGGGGCTCAGGCGGAGCCACTACAGTCACAGGGACAGCGCTCTTAACTACAGGGGCAACTGCCACAGGCGCAGCAGGAGCCACAATGGCTGCACTCTTGACCACCGGGCTAATTGGGGCCACGACGGCAACGGAAGGGGCGGCTTTCACAACAGGAACAGGGGCAGCTGCCACGAAGGCAACGGAAGGGGCGGCTTTCACAACAGGGACAGGGGCAGGGCCGGTTAATACCATTCCCAGATTTACACCTGGTTCAGGAATCTTCATAACAGCTGGGAGGTTCCACTGGGGACTGACCACAGTTCCTGACACCGTCTGATAAATTTGCGGAGCCGCGGAACATGTTGCTGCCAACAGTGATAAAAAACCTGTAAACGAAAATAATATAAGTTAAGTAAGTTAATTCTGAAAACTAATTGTATCTCAACAATAGTTTTCTACTTAACTAGAAACCATTCTTCTATAACCATTCCAGTGGGAATATCTAAAAACAAAAATGTTATAAACAAAATGGAGACCAAAAAAAGCAAGTATTTTACTAAACGATCAGTTTTTTCATTCTTGGGTGTTTGCTATGAAGGCCGAGAGTGGGAGAGCTGTGGTCAAGGGACGCAGTGCTTGGCTTTATATACTCGCTCACCCCCTTGACCACACCCTGCTTTGCACCTAAACGGCTACGTGAACTTTAACTTTTTGTCGAAAGATTCCAAAAGTAAAGGTTAAGGTAGTGAAGATTCTCAGATTTATATAAAGACATTTGAGGAAGAAATCTTTTTTTTTCATCTAAGGTTTGTAAAGAATTGTATACTTTACTAAATTTCTTATACATTGCATAAGACTCCTTCAAAAGTATGTTTTGATTACACATTTCAAGTGTTCTTTCATCTGCATTATTTATACTGCAAAAGTGTGTATATATATACATAGATATTCATATATATGTGTGTGTGTATATTATATAATTTAATATATTATATATAATATATATATATATATATATATATATATATTAATATATATATATATGTATATATATATATTTTTTTTTTTTTTTCAACAGCCATTCATTCCACTGCAGGACATAGGCCTCTCTCAATTCCCTACTGAAGAGGTTTATATTATGGCAGTTGCCACCCTTGGCCTGATTTGGATGCCCTTTCCTATCAAAACCGCGGTTGTTATATATAATATAATAGTATATAATATATAATTATATAATTTAATTTAAATATATTATATTTATATATAATAATATATTAATACATAGGCATATATATATGTGTTGTGTGTGGGGGTGGTAATATGTGTGGCCTATGGGTTATAATATATAATATATATATTATATATATATATATATATATATATATATAATTATATATATTATATATATATATATAATATAATATATATATTATTATATATAATATATATTATATATAATATATAATATATAAATTATATAAAACATAGGGCATAATTATAATATAATATATATTATATTATTATTATATATATATATATATTATAATATATATATATATATATATTTACACACGCACAACAACCCACCAACACCACACAACCACAACAACCCACACCACATATACATAATAATATATATAAATATATATATATTAATATATATATATATTATATATATATTATATTATATATTAATAATATATATATAATAAATAATGCATACATTAATAAAATATAATATTATATATAATATTATAATATATATATAATATAATATATAATTATATATAATATAATATTATATATTAATATGTGTTGTGTTTGTGGTGTGGTGGTGTTTGGTGTGTGTGGTGTGGTGTGATCACTCTTGATATTTTCATGTATGTGGGCGAAACATTTTGTTTACATGCATCCTTTTTTTTTTAAAACCATTACATATATCAAAAAACAACAAACATAAAGCGACAAGATTCACATTTTCATTCGATTCAGTTTGTTGTGCCTTCCCTTTAATCTTTCAAAAATACCTTGTGTCCTCTTACTTTTTCTTTTTTTCTGTTTTTATTATGAATTTTTACTAACGGTTGTTGTTTTTTATTATATTGCGATAAAACCCTAAAAACTGATGTTTCAAAACTAAAACTTTTTTTTCGTTTTTAAGTAATGCGTTGTTTTTATTTAAATACAAACAAAAAGCCAAAACGCAATTTCACATCCATAAAAAGTCAACAACAGCTTCTGTATTTAACCTTATGATAAACAGAAAAATCCTTTGGTCCTTCGTTTTTTTATTCTGTTTTAAAAAATTTAATTGCCTCGCACCGTGGTTTTTATGAAAACATGGGAACAGAGATTATGGGACGTAATTTCGAGATGACACAGATACCCTGACACATGGGCCAAGAAGGACCTTGCATCCAGGCCATTCAAAAAGACTCATGGATAACTGTTTGGACGGAAGAGGAGTCCCCCGTAAAAGGCCCACTGCACACCAATGGTCCCCGTCCCCCCCCTTTTCCTTGAAAGGCCGGTTTGGGCGCTGGGGCAAAAAAAAAACGCCCGCAGGAACCGCCCGGAAGGGTAAGGTTGGGTTTGGGTGGCCCATGTGGATAGTCCCCCCCAATAGTAGGGGAGTAATCCTTAAATTCTTTTTTTTTTTTTTTATTTTATTTTATCTTTTTTTTGGGGGGGGGGGGGAGGGGTGAAAGAAGGTTCCCGGACGATAAGCAACAGAACGTAAAGCCTCCTCCGGGTGGAATCTGGAATTTTAATTTTCGGGTGGGATCATCGGGTGGAATTCCCTTTCTGGTCTTTTCGTTTTGGGGTGAATCCTTAATGTGAGGTCCCGAGATTGAAAATTTGGTCCAAAAAAATCCTGGGCTAGTTTTTTTTTTTTTTTTAGGGGGAACCTGATTTTTTTTTTTTTTTTAGGTTTTTGATTTGGTTTTTGTTTTCAATTTAAATCACCAAAAGAGGGAGATTTTTGTGGGAAATAGGACTTCGTTTTTTTTTGTATTTTGAGAGTTTTTTTGTCAAATGATTTGTGGTTCCCTGTCGCTAAAAAGTAAAAACTTTTTAAATTCTGGGTATTTCTTTAAAATATTTATGGTGTTTTTAAAAAATTGTTGTGCGTGTGTTTGGTTTTTCTGGTGTGGTAGTTGTGGAGTATTTTTCTGTGTGTGTGTATTTTTGTGGTTGGTAATGTGTTGGGTGGTTGTGGGTTGTGGTGGGTGGTGTGTTGTGTATTGTTGTTAATTATATTATATAATATTATATATATTATATATATATATAATAAATATTTAATAATTTATATTATATATATTATTATATACATATTGTATATAATATATAAAATTTAATATATGTTTGCATCTGTGTATGTGTTAAAGTGTGTGGTGGTTGTTGTGGAAATGTGCGTGTGGTGTGGTGTGTGTGTTAATCATAATATATATATGTTATGAATGTAAATACACACCCACACAACATATTTAAACCACCACATTTTATGTGTATATATATGTATATATTATATTATATATATATATTATATAATATATATATATAATATATATAATATATAATTATTTAAATTTATAATATATTATAATATATTATATATATATTATATAATATATATTTATATTATTGGTTATGTGTTGGTTGTGTGTGTGGTGTGTTGGTGTGTGGGGTGGTGTGGTTGTTGTGGTGTCCACCACATAAAACAAATTGCCCACACACACACACAACACCACACAACCAACACCACCACACCACACACACACACCACAACACACACAACACACACACACACAAACACCACACCCACCAACATATATATAATATAATATATATATATATATAATATATATATTATATATATTATATTATTTATATTAATATATATATATAATATATATACATATATATTTATACATTTATATATATATATTATATATATATTATAATATATATAATATTATAAATAATTATATAATATATATTATATATTATACGTAATGGTAATCCACTGCTCCAGTATATACCAGGCCAAGGGTTTTTCCCGCCCCACATTCTTCTGAAAAAACGGAATTTCCGTGGGGGGACACCACCTTTAAAGGGCACCAGAGTCCCGGAGCAGTTTTTGGGGATTTTCATTGTTCCGTGGGAACAAATCGGCGGACAAGTGTAGACCCGTAAATCCTAAGCGCTTTCGAGGTCCACACTGTGGGAACGCCGCCGGTTGGAATTTGGGTTTGTTGGGCTGCTCGCAGCCTAAACATCGGAACCTCAGGACGGCATTTTTTCTTCGGTTTGCAATTCCCCGGGGAATCCGCCTTTTTTTGGGAGATTCCCTTGAGACTTTTCGGGGGAAAATTCTAAACCAAGGATCATAGCAAGACGATATTTCTGGTACTGAAAAAGTGGCTGTAAAGTGGTGGGGTGGGGGCTGCCCGAGCTTCTTTCCCCTTTCCCTGTTCAACCTCAGGAAGTGAGAGGGCGAGGCTGGTGTTCTCGCACCAACATTTTTTTTTTTCAACACTTTTGCAACTTAATCGGATAATGGGGGCCAAGAACCTACCATGCAAAAAAGTTCCCCACTATGAAGCAACACTGGGGCCAATATCATGGCCCTCCGACTGTTGCCCGATGGAATTGTTTTTCTATCCTGGAGTCCCCCTCTCTGGAAATCAACTGGTGGGGCGGCCCTCGATTGCCAATTCAGCAATGGACCGCGAAAGGCCCTCGAGCCCTAGAGGGTTTATGGAACCAAGAACCAAGATCCGGGAATTTTTTTTTGGGGGGTCTGTTTTTTAGGGGAAAACCTTGTTCAGTCGATAAACATTGCTTGCCGGTGAGGACGTTTTTGAAAGTCCCCAAAGGGGCTTTAATACACCTTTGGTAGCGTAAAGTCCATGTCCCCCCCTCCTGGAAACTATCAGAAAACCCAGGAAAGTTCAGTGACAAAGATTGGGTCTGGGCAGTAGGGAAAACCCATGAAACCCTCCGGGTTCCAAACAAGAGCACTTGAGAAAATGACGGTAAACCCAAATACAAGAGGAACCCAAAGCTTACGTTGGTCCTTCAAGGGCCCCTTGATTACTGCCCCAGTTTTTGCCGAAACCCTAGACCGCCTATCAAAATGCCTTTGGAGGTCCCCCTCATCTTCTTCATGGCCCTTTTTGTAACAAGGTTCCCTACGCCCTGCTTCCGAGAATAAATGGGGTTAAAACAGTTGGAAAGGACAATGTGTCCCAACCGACGGGCCTTACACCATGGAGAACCGAACAATGGGAAACCCTGTTTACTTTGCATAAATCCGGGGACCGCCAAATTTAAGGGGGACTATAACCGGGACCACCTAGCTCGTTTTTTTCCCTGTTGGATTGACTCCGGGCCCTGTTTCCAAGGGGGGGTCTCCTTTTTTGGATGACCCAAAACAAAACCCTGGGGGAAGAAGAGGCCCCCCGTAGGAAATGACCCTTAGGAAAGTCAGGGGCCTTGAGCAGCTTCGACCAGAACCCTGTTCCCACCGAGGTAAGGTGGATGGGGGGCCCGAGGCCTGGGCCCTGGGAGTCCTTCCCCGCCATGAGGGGAACCCCCCGTGGGCTTGAGAAAGCCGAAGGGTGGGATGCGGGGCCCCCTTTGGGGGCGAGGACCCCCCCGTCCGGCGGTTAGGTCCCCCCCCCCCCGATGAATAATATGATACAACACACAACCACACACATATTTGTAATATGTTGTGGCATTTGTTCCTGTATATATGTTAATGTACACACACATATATACATACCAACACCACCACAAAAATTATATACATAATATAAAAATATAAATATTATTACATATATAATGTTAAATATTATTATAATATAATATATAATATAATATATAATAATATAATTATAATATATTAAATATATATATAATTATGTTTGTTGGGTGTGGTTGGGTGGTGGGGTGGTGGTTGTGTGGTGTGGGGGTAAGAGTCAATGTATACATATGAATAACATAAATTTGGTATATACATGTATAAGTTACATGCAATTATATATTATATATATTATATATTCTATATAATATATAATATTAATATATATATATATATATTACAATATATACATACAAAAAAGCAGCAACCGTAATTCTACTGAAAGTGACCCAATGTAACTGACGCCAAGGAGGGCGTGGTCATGGGTCGGGAGCGCGCAAGTATATAAAGGCGAGATTCTCAGCCGACTGTCCATAACCACTCCACTATCCGATCCAGAGACACTTCGTCCACGACCTTCCCAGCAATACGAAATGAAGCTCATCGTTAGTAAACATCGGCGTTGCTTTGCCAAGATAGGGCGGAATTTTTTTAGGAAAATGTGTGTTTCTAAGGAAAAACAATATTGTTTGCTTATTATTGTTCAAAAATATTTTTTTGATACATTATACAGTATGTTGTGCTGACCTTATATATTTCTGTTACGGAATGAATATACTTTTTTTTATCTAACAACTTTATTTTCTTTTACAGGTTTTTTCACTGTTGGCAAGCAACCATTTTTTTCCCCCGCGTTTTCCCAAATTTTATCAGACGGATGTTTCCAGAACTGTGATCAGTCCCCCAGTGGAAAAACCTCCCCAGCTTGTTTTATGAAGATTTCCCTGAACCAGGTTTTTAAAAATTTAGGAATGGAAATATTAACCCGCCCCCCTGCCCCTGTCCCTGTTTGTGAAAAAAGCCGCCCCTTCCGTTGCCGTCCCCGTGGGCCCCAATTAGCCCCCCGGTTCGTCAAGGGTGCAGCCCATTGTGGGCTCCTGCTTGCGCCTGTGGCAATTGGGCCCCCTGTATTTTTAAAGAGCGCTGTTCCCTGTGACCCGGTTTTTGGGGCGCCCCGCCTGAAGGCCCCTCATGGCCCCCTGCAAACCCCCCCATGGCCGGTCCCCCCCTGAGCGTCCCCCTCCACTCAGTGGGAGGCCCAATTCCACACTTAAAAGACGAGGCTGGGCCAGTACAACCTTCGGGCCACTACGGCCGGGCCCCCCCAAACCCACCCGTTTGGGGGGGAGAAGCAGGGACTCTTTTTGGTCCCGTAACCCCCCGGGCCAGCTTTCCGCCTACGTGGATCCCGAAGGGGACTTCCAGGGTGGAGGAAGTTACCGGCCGCCCGCCCCCGGTTTTCTTGGCTTTTCAAGAGGTGGGCCCCGCCCTCTGAACCTGGTTCGAGGACACCGCCCCGGCCCGTGGGCTTCAGGTCAAAGTTCCGCCCTCCGCCCCGCGGCCCCCACCAAAGCTTGCCTAAGTTGGCCAGGAAAAATCCCCGCCCGTCCCCACGCTAGTTTCCCTAAAATCTAAAAACTGGGCCCCTCCAGCCCCAGTTATATCATACATCTCTTGTGATGTTTCATTAATTATATCCCCCTCTGTGGATTTTTTTTTCCCTAACAAATAAAAATGTTACCATCTTATGAAATGATGGGATTTTATTCCCCTACAGATATTTTTTGGCAGGATGCTGTTTACTGGAAAAAAATTTGAATTCCCCTGAGCATTAATTTTAAATTAAAAAAAACGCAAAACGCAGTAAAGATATAATAGTATACCCCCAAGGCAAAATAAATCGTTTTGAACAGCAAATTTTTCACCCCCAACCAGAATTCTTAACCTTAAACCCCAAATTTTTTGAAAATTGAGTAGAACATAACTTATTAATATAGAAAATTCCTCTATAGAATTTTGAACTTTCCAACTTTTTCCAATGAATAAATAAGAGGGGAGTACAAAAATGAAAATTGGAATGAATGTAACCCCCCCCCCCCCCACAACTTCTTGACAGGAACGGTTTACTTTTTGTTTATATTCCAAATAACCCCCTTTATCTGATTTCCATGCTTTAAAAACTTTTTTGATTTACATCGCCAGAGTAAAATGTTTTTTTTTTTGGGGGGGAATTTTTTTTACACGCCCTAGAAAAAAAAAAGAACTTTTGCAATATTTCATAATCTTATATCGTTTCTTTGTTCCCCCCTTTTGATTTATACAGTTTATTGGGCATTTCATGATACCCCTCCGCTAAATATTTCGCAGAAAATCCATTCAGTTTGGCCAAAACATTTTATTTTATCCACCTGAAAAAATCGTCCCTGGCCCAATGGGCCTGGCCCTCAAATTCAGAAAGGATTCCTCGATTATTTTTGTTCCAAATGCCAAGCATCCTACTAAATTTTTATGCCCTTCCCTGAAAACCGGTGGGAGCCCATGCCACACATACAAACTTGCCTTCAAAAAAAAAAATACTAAATGATAAAATTTTTTTAAATCATTAGGAACGAGAATTTTAACCTTATTTCAACGCAAAAAAGTTTTCAGAGGAAGCGAAATTTAACAACCGGGAAAGAACCTTGCTTGTTTTGTCATTATTGTCCCATCAGATAGTGATTTTTTTTGTCCCACTCCATTTTTCAATCAAAGCAACAACGTGGAGTAAAGAGTTCCCCCTGATCTTCAACAGTTTTTTGAAACCAACCAAGGGCTTTTAGGGAAACGAGTTAATGTGGCTTACTGAGAATTCGGGATAAATTTATTTACTATTTAATAATGTTGTTTTTTTTTTTTAGAATTTATTTATTGTCCCCTTTTTTTCAGAAGTTTTTAGATTTTTTAATTTTAAAAATAGGGTGATTTAGGTAAAAAACTTAGGGGTAAAAAAAGTAAAAAGTTTTGGGCAGCAATAAAAAAAAAAAAGATCAAAAAATCATAAATCTAAAACAAAATGCACTTTATACTTTTCCTGAAGCTTTTACAAGCTTCCTCATAAAAACAATAATAAATATACTTTCCATTGCCCATTAATTGCCTTCCCATAAAACAAAATGATATACTTTACCTTGCCCCTTTAAATAATGGGGCCAAAAGTTAACCCCCCAGAAAAAAATTGTATCTATACAATCCACGAAAGGATGCTAATGAGACCTGGTAAGGGAAAAATCCGCCTTTCCTCTGGCATAAAAAAAACCAAATTTGCAATGACATCACAATATATTGGTTTTAGGAGCCCTCTCTTACACTGTGGACGCTCTTTTTTTTACTTTTTTCCTTTTTTTTTTTTTTTTTTTTCACTTTTTTTTTTTTTTCACAACAAAAAGGCTAAAATTTTAAATATAAAAAATCAAAAGAAGCAAAGGATTTTTTAATGAATCGATTAGGTTAACAGACACCAAGATTAAGGAAAAAACTGAAGAACTTTCAACCACGTTTTTTTTTTTTTTTCCCAAAACTTCCAATTCTGTCCTATACTAAGAATCAAGTAGGCCCTTGTTGGTTGGGAGTTACGCCAATTGGGTTTTTCTTTAAACCTGTTATTAAAAGAAACTTTCGGGGCAACAAAGAATTTTACTAGCCCAATTCCAATTGTTTTTTTATATATTTGAAAGGGGGTTCCAAAATAAAAATAACCCCCTGTCCCCCTCTTATTTGTTTAAGTTTTGCCGTATGTTTTTCCCAGGAGTCAGTAAAAGGGAATGTTTTTTATTAAAGTTTTTTTTTTTAAAAGTGTTTTTGCAAAGCTGAGTGTGACCTTTACGGCATTGGGACGCCCTAATCTACCCTGTAAGCCAAATTTTTTTTGTTTCCTTTTGGAAAAATTCCCTGAAACACTTTCTCAAACGAATTTTTATACATTTAGTGAAAGTTGAAAAAAAAAAAAAAAAAAACCACTTTGGGAAATCCCTCTCATGGTCCAATCTTTTTTCAGAGCCATAATTTCGTAAACGTAAAACCCTACAAATCCACACGCTCCATTGGTAAAATTCGCAGATGGTGTTAAAGATCATCTTCTCAGTCCGGAAATTTCGTTTTTTAGAGGGAGAGAAAAATTTCTTATCGCACTCCTTTTTTTATAAATTGACTTTCAGCACAACCAGCAGTTACTCGGTAGATTAACATTATCAAATAACGTTTTACCTTTCCTAAAGAGCAAATGGGGCCCCGTTGCATTCCGAAGCCTAAACGTTTTTTTAACTTTCAGTTCTCAAGTTTTTTGTTTTGAAGGATGAAATTCAAAAAAACTCCCCATCTAGACCTTCGGAACTGATTTAGGCCTATTAAATGTACGGGTGGATGGGAAAACGATTGGGCCTTTAAAAGAATCGTAAAAAATGCCCGACCGTAATAGATATTTATCGGGTTTTTTGTTTAACCGGGTTCCCCCCCCACAACGAAGCTAATGCTTTCTAGATTAATAGCAGAAACTCACTTTTCTCCTTCAGCATTTTCTAAGTTTTTTCTGAGAGCAAAGCAGGGGGACACTACCTTTTAGGTTTTTTTTAACCACCTCTATCATTTTTTCCATAAAGCAAAAAAACTCTAAGAAAATTCCCAGAATGCGCCTATATGTAACTTCCAAACAAATTTTTTTGCAGAAACATTGGCTTAACTTAAATGGCAGAAAAATACTGCCCATGTTTTCTTATAAAGGGGGATTCAAAAGCTGTTTCGCCCATATCTTTATTTTTTAAAATCGTTTTTTCGAAGCAAATCGGGAACCTGCGGACGAGAGGAAAATGGCTAAACACACTATTAATCCTGCAGAATTTCAATAAACGCAAAAATAGCTGATTTTGGAATAAAACCCGTAATTAGAAAAAATTTGAAAGTTCCCGTTTAACTTTTTGGCTTTCCTCTTGGATAAACGCCATCTTTTCGTGGGAGAAAAATGGTTCCCCTCGTGAGTGAAAAAATTAAAGAAGAACATTTTCAAAAGCAGAATTCCACTTTTCATCATCGAGGTGTTCCTCTGGCAAAGCAGAGAGAAGGGTACAGGGCTCCAATTTTCTTTTTTTTCAATTTTTTGCCAAAAATGGTAGTCAGATAAACCTCCAAAGGGCAGAATCCACTGCCGAACTAGAGACACGGTTTTGTTAAGGAGGCCCAACTTCAAAAAAATTCCTACGATTGAAAAGAAGTGAGCTTTGTGGGAGTTTTCCTTGTCCCGTTTCTTTTTGTAAGGCAGGGTTACAAAGGGCCTTGTGAATATTTTTTTCAAACTTTTTTTTTAATTTATTTTAAAGAGAAAGCAACCCAAAAAAGAAACTTTAGGAAAATGGTGGAATATTTCCCCCCTTTTGATTACTTGGAATTGTGAAAAATAAAAAAAGGGTGGACATGTAAGACTCAATGCAATATATGATTAATCCTGAAATCGGTTTCTCTTTAAAATTCCAAATATAGGTTTAAGTAACAGGAAAAAAATTTCAAATTTTTTTTCTTGGTAACTTTTTATTGAATATATAAAAAAAAATGGGGAGTCTGAGAATATATACAAGGACAAAAAATTACTGGTAGAGTAGGCCTACTCCGAAACGTGAGCTTTGTATCAGTTTCACATCTGCGGTGACGACCAGAACTTGCTGTCCAAAACCCTAGCAGCCTTTGGTGGAGCACGGGGCGGAGGGGAGGACCTTGAACCTGAGGCCACGCGGTGGTTGGTGTTCCTCGACCAGGTCAGAGGCGGCCCCCACCCTGAAAGCCAGAACCCGGGGGGCGGCGGCGTACTTCCTCACCTGGGACGTCTCCTTTCCCTCGGGGTCCACGTAGGCAAAGCTGCCAGAGGTTCGGCCCAGATAGTCCCTGCTCTCCACACGGGTTGGTTTTGGGGGCCGCCGTAATGGGCCGAAAGGGTTGTACTGGGCCAGCCCTCGTCCTTGAGAGTGGGAATTGGCCTCCCACTGGGAGGGGACCGCCTCAGGGACGGCATGGGGGGTGCAGGGGCCATGAGGGGCTCAGGTGGCGCCACTACAGTCAGAGGAACAGTGCTCTTAACTACAGGGGCAACTGCCCACAGGGCGCACAGGAAAGCCACCAAAATGGCTTGCACCTCTTGACCACCGGGCTAACTGGGGCCACGACGGCAGCGGAAGGGGCGGCATTCACAATAGGGACAGGGGCAGCTTCCACGAAGGCAACGGAAGGAGCGGCTTTCACAACAGGGACAGGGGCAGGGCCGGTTAATACCATTCCCAAATTTACACCTGGTTCAGGAATCTTCATAACAGCAGGGAGGTTCCACTGGGGGACTGACCACAGTTCCTGACACCGTCTGATAAATTTGCGGAGCCGCGGAACATGTTGCTGCCAACAACGATAAAACCTGTAAAAGAAAATGTTAGATAAAAAAGTTAATTAGTGACATATCAGGAATGTTTAAGATCACAACAGAATATTGTATAAGATATCCAAATATTTGAACAATAATAGTTATACATAATTTTTTTTAAAGAACACATATTCTCAAAATCTGTCCCATTTTGACAAAGCAACGCCGATGTTTACTAACGATGAGTTTCATTTCGTATCGCTGGGAAGGTAGAGTGTCTCTGGATCGGATGGAGGAGTGGTTATGGACAGTCGGCTGAGAAATTCGCCTTTTTATACCTGCGCGTCCCCGACCTATGACCACGCCCTCCTTAGCGTCAGATGTACGTGTTTTTTTTTCTCTCTCTCTTTTTCCAAAGGCTTTTTGTATTGGTTCTAGTGGCTATTTGCAATAATTGTTTTTTGCTTTTTTTTTTTTTTGTTTTTTGGTTTTTTCTGTTTAAACGTTTTTTTTATTTTTTGGTTTATTATTTGTTTATTTAAAATTTTAATTGTTTGTTTTTTTTTCTTTTTTTTTCGTTCGTTTTTCTTTGTTTTTTGTCCTTTCTTGTCCCCATTACTAATCACTACTATTAATGATTAATAAATTTTATTATCATGGTTACTGTTATTATCATTATTTTTTGTTATTATCATTATCATACTTAATATTATAACTATTATTAGTATTATTATTACTATTATTATTATCAATGTTATCATTATCATTATTATTATCACTACTGTCATCTTTATCATTATTATCATTATCATTATAAGTTTCATTATTATAATTATTACTGTCATCATCATTATCATTATTATCATTGTTATTGTATTATCCTTATTATTTTATCTTTTAAACATTATTATTGTATTCATTGTTTGTTCATTATTTATTAATCAGTAAGCAGTTGTGTCCCATTATTATTATTACTGTTATCATCATTACTATTATCGTTATCATTATTATTATTATTATCATTATTATTATTATTATTATTATTATTTTCATTATCGTTATGATATTCATTACTTTTATAATTGCCATTTCACTATCATCAGGATTATTATAATTACTGTAACCCTCTTCGTTATCACTATCTCTATCACCTTCATCATACCTGTCCCCCTATTCCTCCTTATCTTGATCACTATAATTGTTATTGTTCTCAGTATTATGATCATGAATACTGCTGATATCAGTATTCCCTCATTTATTGTTAACTGTTACTGTTATTTCATGAATTTTGTATTTTGGAATTATTTTTATTTCATGTTTATTATCAAATAATAAATTCATTTATATAATGATAATACAAATATTATCATCATGATCAATAATGATGATAATGATAATTTATTTTTCTATCATTATTATCATTATTATTATCACTATTATTATCTTTATTATTGTTAATATCATTATTGGTATCATTATTATTGTTATTTTATTAATTATTATTTTATTATTTTATTATTATTTTATTAATTAAATTTTATTATTATTATTATCAGCGGCCAGCAACAGCTTCCCATGTTATTTTTTGCCAAAAGCAAATTTCGTTTTTTGAAAATCCGGAGAAGGCCCCAAGGTGTATAAAAAAATTTTAAACACTTTTTACAAGCTGGTACTACAAACAGCTAACTCCCCAACCTTCCATTTTACGTAGGTCTAGAGAAATTGAATAAAATAGTAACAAAGACGCCCAGCTTAACCCTTCTTCCAATGCCTTAAAAACACCACTGCCCCTCCCTTCTCTGTTACTTTTTCCCAGCTACCACGGAAAAAACGTGTCTTTTTTTGTTTCATCAGAAACTTCACAATCTTCACAGGATTCCCACAATTTTTTTCCTTTTAACAGATTTCTTAAACGGCAGATGAGGTGTTTTTTTGCTTAAATCACAGAAGCATAATGAAATTGGTCTTGTCTAGATCACAGAGTGAAAATGATAAGGACAAAAATTTTTTCTCAAAATGCAGAGAAGGGTAGGTTACCCTTATTACTCATGGGAATTTTTTCCACTCACGCTTAAAATTTTTTGTTTGAGCTTTGGAGGGTCTTCACAACAATTTTGCAGTAAGACCACATGCAGCCCCCAGGGATATATATTTTTAACATTCCCACGGACCACTATTTTCACTTGTGACAATTGTTAGCAAAAAAAAAAAAAAGAAAAAAAAAAAAAAAAAGTATAAAAAGGAGAATATGATATCTTCACAGTGCAAGGGATGTATTTGGCAAGTTTCAATTATATCTTCGCCGGAAATACATGCCTTCTAATGTATTTACTCAGCTTGGTCATCTCTTGAATATCCGTGAAACATATCAGTTCCAAAATCATACATATTCTACATATCGTTCATATTACATTTATTATCATTATTATTAGTATTGTTGTTATTGTTTTTGTGGTAAGTATCATTATCATCATTATTGTTATTATCATTGTTGTTGTTATTGTTGTTTTTACTTTTTTATCATTTTCACTATTGCTATTATTATTTCATTATTACGTTTATGATCATTATTCTTGTTGTTATTATTATTACTATACTATTTTATTATTATTTTTCATTATTCAATTATCATTAATTATTTATTAATCATTTATTTATTATTATCTATTATCATTTTTATGTTAATTATTAATTATTATTATATTATTATATTATCATTTATTATCAATTATTTACTTAACTTTTTGCTGTTAATCATCATCATTTTTATTATTATTATTAACTTATTTATCATTTTCATTATCATTCATCATCTTCATCATTCATCATCAAATCATCATCATCATTAATTATTATATTTTAATTTATTATTATATTTATTATTAATTATTATTATTATTTATTATTATTAGGTTTTGTTGTTGTTGTTGTTTTTAGTTGTTAATTTTATTATTATTATTTTTATTATTGTCCCTTGTTATTTATTGATTTTTTTTTATTGTTACATTTTTACATTAATCATTATTGTGATTGGTTTTTATCGTTTATTTTACTTTTTTAATCATCATTTAATTTATTTTTAATAAGTTATGTTATTTTATTATTATTATTTTATTATTATTATTATTTTATTATTTATTTTTTTAATTCATCCATTTATTCAATCATATTATCTTTCCTCATCATTCAATTCATTTTCATTTTCTAATTTTCATAATAATTTTTTATAATCTTTATCACCATTATTATCTTTATCATTATTATTATCATTATCACCAATATGATCATAATAACATACTGAGTTCATGAAATATCTCTTATTATGACAGCAATCGATCCCTGAGAAAAAAACACGTGCTTTTGTGTCCGGTAACTAAAAAAAACAACGGGTTTTCATGGGCCAAGAAGTCGCGTGCATTTTGTTTGATTATCAATTCATTATTATCGTTATTTTTTTTTATTCATTATTTTTCATTTTTTATTTTTTTAAGTTATATTAATTAGTAATTTGTTTTTTTTTCTATTTAATTATAAATTCTTTTTTTTTTTTTTTTCATCTTCTTCTTCGTATTATTATTATTGTTTTTATTGTTATCACTATCATTATTATTATCATTATCACAGATATTATTATTGTTGTTTATTTTTTTATTATATATCATTATCCAAATTTTTATTGTTGTTTAATATTTATCATTATTATTATTATTTATTATTATTATTATTTATTAATTTATTTTATTATTATCATTATTATTAGCTTTTAGCATTAGCATTATTATCATAATCACCAACATCATCACCATCATAACCATCACCACCACCATCATCACCGTCATCTTCACCATTATCACCATCACCCTCATCACCACCACCATCCCGTTCCTCATCCTTACCAACACCATCATCATCCACCAACCAGCAGGCCCCCGTCCATCAAATCCATTCACCCGGCCCACATCACCATCACCATCATCATCATCATCACCATTACCATCATTAATCATTATAATCATCGTTATAAGTACATTGATATGACACTGTTGTCGCGTGATTACCGTCCCCCTCCCCCCTCCCCTCCCCTCCTCCATGCAACACATCCCCACGAACCGATTTCAATGTCTCTCGAAGGCCAAGTCTGTCGCATGCGGTAAAAAAAAACTCGAGGCGCCGCAGGGTAAGGTGCGGCCCTTGGGACTTCGGTGGGAGGGAGGTGAGGGAGGGAGGAGGGAGGGGGAGAGTCTCCTGAAGACGCCCACCTCGGCAACATAGCATCTCCATCGGGTGAATCCCCTGCCACGCCCGAGGTCGTCCGCGTGGGCGCCGTAACGATCTTCATAGCTGGCCCCTCAATATTTTTTTTTTTTTTTTTTTTTTTCTTTTTTTTTTTGGCCTCGTCGTTCCATCAGGTGAGCTTTTCGGATGATCTTGTTTTTGTTTTGTTTTTCTTTTCTCTGTCGTTGGTTTTTTTTT
>NC_051402.1:914849-930615 GCF_015228065.2 Penaeus monodon
TAAAAAGTAGAAACTTTTTGTTCAAATTTGGAATTTAAAATTTGTATTAAACTTCGGCCCCTGCCGCCTAAAGGGTGCCCTGTTTGTTGGGAAAGCCAGCCCCCCCCCTTCCCCTTTTGGGGCCCTTCCTTTGGGGAAGCTGCCCCTGTCCCTATTGTGAATCCCGCCCCTTCCGCTGCCGTCGTGGCCCCAGTTAGCCCGGTGGTCAAGAGTGCAGCCATTGTGGCTCCTGCTGCGCCTGTGGCAGTTGCCCCTGTAGTTAAGAGCACTGTTCCTCTGACTGTAGTGGCGCCACCTGAGCCCCTCATGGCCCCTGCACCCCCCATGCCGTCCCTGAGCGTCCCTCACGTGGGAGGCCAATTCCACTCTCAAGACGAGGCTGGCCAGTACACCTTCGGCCACTACGGCGGCCCCAACACCCGTGTGGAGAGCAGGGACTATCTGGGCCGAACCTCCGGCAGCTTTGCCTACGTGGACCCCGAGGGAGACGTCCAGGTGAGGAAGTACGCCGCCGCCCCCGGTTCTGGCTTCAGGGTGGCCGCCTCTGACCTGGTCGAGGACACGCCCGCCGTGGCTCAGGTCAAGTCCTCCCTCGCCCGTGCTCACCAAGCTGCTAGGTTGTTGACAGCAAGTTCTGTCGTCACGCAGATGTGAACTGATACAAGCTCACGTTTCGAGTAGGCCTACTCTACCAGTATATATGTCCTGTATATATCTCAGACTCCCATTTTTTTATATATCAATAAAAGTACCAAGAATAAATTTTGAATTTTCCTGTTACTTTACCTATATTTGAATTTAAGAGACCGATCAGGATAATCATATGCATGAGTCTTACATGTCACCTTTTATTTTCACAATCAAGTGAAATGGATCACATTCCTAAAGGTTCTTTGATTGCTTCTCTTAAATAATAAAGTTGAAAATATCACAGGCCCTTGTACCCTGCCTTACAAAAGAACGGCACAAGGAACTCCACAACTCACTCATTCAATCGTAGGAATGTTTTGAGTTGGGCTCACTAAACCGTGTCTAGTCGCAGTGATTCTGCCGTTGAGGTTATCTGACTACCATTGGAACTTGAAAAGAAATTGAGCCTGTACCCTTCTCTCTGCTGCAGAGACCACTCGATGATGAAAGTGAATCTGCTTTTGAAAATGTTCTTTACTTTCACTCACGAGGGACCATTTTCTCCCACGAAAGATGCGTTATCAAGAGAAGCAAAGTTAACGGACTTTCATTTTTCTAATACGCTTTATCCAAATCAGCTATTTGCGTTATTGAATTCTGCAGGATAATAGTGTGTAGCCATTCTCTCGTCGCAGTCCGATTTGCTTCGAAAAGATTTTAAAAATAAGATATGGCGAACAGCTTTTGAATCGCTTTATAAGAACATGGCAGTAGTTCCTGCATTAAGTAAGCCAGATTCTGCAAATTTGTTGAAGTTACATATTGACGCATCTGGAATTTCTAGAGTTTTTTGCTTTATGAAAAATGATAGAGGTGGTAATCTAAAGGTAGTATCCCCTGCTGCTCTCAGAAACTTAGAAATGCTGAAGAGAAAGAGTCTGCTATTAATCTAGAAGCATTAGCTGTCGTTGGACCCGGTACAACACTCCGATAATATCTATACGGTCGACATTTTACGATCTTTACGGCCCATCGTCCCATCACCCGTACATTTAATAGGCCCTAAATCAGTCCGAAGGTCTAGATGGAGTTATGATTCATCCTTCAACAATTACTGAACTGAAGTATAAACGTTAGGCTTCCAATGCAACGCCCCATTTGCTCGTTAGGAAGGTAAACGTTATTGATAATGTTAATCTACCGAGTACTGCTGTGTGCTGAAGTCATTACATATAAAGGAGTGCGATAAGAATTTCTCTCCCTCTAAACGAATTCCGACTGAGAGATGATCTTTAACACCATCTGCGAATTCTACCATGAGCGTGTGATTTGTAGGTACGTTACGAATTATGGCTCTGAAAAGATTGGACATGAGACTCCCAAGTGTTTTTTTTTTCATACTTTCAGCTTAAATGTATAAATTCGTTTGAGAAGTGTCAGAGATTTCAAGGAACAAATTGGCTACAGGGTAGATTAGCGTCAGTGCCGTAAGTCACTCAGCTAGCAAAAACTTTAAAACTTTAATAACATCCTTTACTGACTCCTAGAAACATACGGCAACTTACAAATAGAGGACAGCGTTATTTCATTTGACCCCCTTTCAATATATAACAATGAATTGGCTAGTAAATCTTGTGCCCCGAAGTTCATTAAACAGGTTAAGAACCATTGGCGTACTCCACACAAGGCCTACTTGATTCTTAGTATAGGACATGAAGTTGAGAGAAAAAAAAAACGTGGTTGAAGTCTCAGTTCTTATCTTGTCTGTACCTAATCGATCATAAATCCTTTGCTCTTTGATTTTATATTAAAATTTAGCTTTTGGTGAAAAAAAAAACGAGTGAAAGGAAAAGTAAAAGAGCGTCACAGTGTAAGAGAGGATCCTAACCATATATGTGATGTCATGCAATGTGTTTCTATGCCAGAGAGCGATTACCCTTACCAGTCTCATTAGCATCCATTTCGTGGATGTATAGATACATTTTCTGGGGGTACTTTGGCCCATATTAAAGGCAAGGTAAGTATATCATTTGTTTATGAGAAGCATTAATGGCAAGGGAAGTATATTATATTGTTTATGAGAAGCTGTAAGCTCACAAGTATTAAGCATGTGTTTTAGATATGATTTTTGATCTTATTTTAATGCGTGCCCAACTTTTACTTATCTTACCCTAGTTACCTACTCACCCTATTTTTAATATTAAATCTAACTCTGAAAAAGACTAAATAATTCTAAAAAAAAACATATTAATAGTAATAATTATCACGAATCTCAGTAGCACATTAACTCGTTCATAGCCTGTGGTTCAGCTGTTCGAAGATCAGACTCTTTAGCTCCACGTTGCTTTGATGAAAATGGAGACAAAACTGCACTATTCCTTGACATGACAAAAGGCAAGGTTCTTCCCGTTGTACATTCGTCCTCTGAACTTTGCGTGAGTAGGTAATCTCGTTCCTATGATTAAAATTTATATTAGTAGTTTTGAGGCAATGTTTGTTTGGCAGAGTCACGGTTCAGGAAGACAGAAAATAGTAGATGCTGCATTGACAAATAATCGAGATCTTTTGATTATATGCCAGCCCATGCCAGGACGATCAGATGATAAAATGTTGCCAACTGAATGGATTTTCTGCGAATATTTAGCGAGGGTATCATAAATGCCAATAACTGTATAATCAAAGTGACAGAACGATATAAGATTATGATATGCAAGTCGTTTTTTTTCTAGCGTGTAAATATTCCCCACTCAAAACATACTCTGCGATGTAATGCAAAAGTTTAAGCATGAGATCATGATCAAGGCTGGTATTGAAATCACTAAAAGTAAACGGTCCTGTCAGAGTGTGGGGGGGGGGGGGTACATTCATCATTCATTCATACTCCCTCTTATTATCATTGGAAAGTGAAGTCTGAAATATATAGAGGATATGCTATATATAAGTATGTCTACTCAAGTTTCAAATTTGGGTTAGGTTAAGATCTGGTGATGAAATTTGCTGTCAACGACTTATCTGCCTTGGGTATACTATTATATCTTACTGCGTTTGCGTTTATTAATAATGCTCAGAATTCAAATTTTCTTCAGTACAGCATCCTGCAAAATATCTGTAGGAAATAAATCCCATCATTCATAGATGGTACATTTTATTGTTAGGAAATATCACAGAGATATATGATACATCACAGAGATGTATGATATACTGGACTGAGCCAGTTTTAGATTAGACTAGCGTGACGGCGGGATTTCCTGCCAACTTAGCAGCTTGGTGGGCGCGGGCGAGGGCGGACTTGACCTGAGCCACGGCGGGCGTGTCCTCGACCAGGTCAGAGGCGGCCACTCTGAAGCCAGAACCGGGGGCGGCGGCGTACTTCCTCACCTGGACGTCCCCCTCGGGGTCCACGTAGGCGAAGCTGCCGGAGGTTCGGCCCAGATAGTCCCTGCTCTCCACACGGGTGTTGGGGCCGCCGTAGTGGCCGAAGGTGTACTGGCCAGCCTCGTCTTGTGCGTGGAATTGGCCTCCCACGTGAGGGACGCTCAGGGACGGCATGGGAGGTTCAGGGGCCATGAGGGGCTCAGGCGGCGCCACGACGGTCACAGGGGACAGCGCTCTTAACTACAGGGGCAACTGCCACAGGCGCAGCAGGAGCCACAATGGCTGCACCCTTGACGACCGGGCTAATTGGGGCCACGACGGCAACGGAAGGGGCGGCTTTCACAACAGGGACAGGGGCAGGGCCGGTTAATATCATTCCTAAATTTACACCTGGTTCAGGAATCTTCATAACAGCTGGGAGGTTCCACTGGGGACTGACCACAGTTCCTGACACCGTCTGATAAATTTGCGGAGCCGCGGAACATGTTGCTGCCAACAGTGATAAAACCTGTAAAGAAAATAAAGTTGTTAGATAAAAAAAAGTATATTCATTCCGTAACAGAAATATATAAGGTCAGCACAACATACTGTATAATGTATCAAAATATTTGAACAATAATAGCAACTCATATGTTTTCCTTAGAACACATTTCCTAAATCCGCCCTTATCTTGGCAAAGCAACGCCGATGTTTACTAACGATGAGCTTCATTTCGTATTGCTGGGAAGGTCGTGGACGAAGTGTCTCTGGATCGGATGGAGGAGTGGTTATGGACGGTCGGCTGAGAATCTCGCCTTTATATACTTGCGCGCCTCCGACCCATGACCACGCCCTCCTTGGCGTCAGTTACATTGGGTCACTTTCAGTAGAATTACGGTTGCTGCTTTTTTGTAGTATATAGTAAATATATATATAATATATATAATATATATATTATATATATATAATATTTATTTTGCAGTATTTATAATGTATAACACTTTATGTATTCATATGTTACATCTCTTACACACACCACACCAACACCACACACAATATAATATATATATATTATATATATTATAATAATATATAATATAATACATATATATGATTATATTTTATATATGTATATATTTTGTGGTTATGTATAAAATGTGTGGAAACAAATATAACAGACACATGCACACATATACATATGTGTGTGTGTGTATCATTATCATCGGGGGACTAACGCCGACGGGGTCGCAAGGCCGCATCCACCCTTCGCTTCTCAGCCACGGGGGTCCCTCATGGCGAGACTCCAGGCAGGCCCTCGGCCCATCACTACCTCGTGACAGGTCTGGTCGAGCTGCTCAAGCCCTGACTTCCTAGGTCACCTAGGGGTCCTTCTCCCGGGTTTTGCCAAAAAAACCACTTACGGGCCGAGTCTCCCCAGAAAAGGCTGGGTGTCCGTATAGTCTTAATTGGGGGCCCCGGTTTATGAAAGTAACAGGCCCCATGCGGTCTCATGGTGTGCCGTCGGTTGGACCTTTGTCCTTTCCCAAACTGTACCCCATACTCAAACGTAGGGACTTTTTTAAAAAAGGGCATGAAGATGAGACTCCAAGGGCATTTGATAGCGCTGGGTTTCGCAAACTGGCAGTAAAAGGGCCTTAAAAGACACGTACTTGGTCCTCTTGTATGGTACCCCCTTTTTAAAGTGCTTTTGTTGACCGAGTCATGGTTCCTATGCCAGCCCAAATCTGTCTACTGACTTCCGGGTCTGATAGTCCAGAGACTGACACGACCAAGGTTAAAAAGCCCCTGTGATTTAAAAGTCCCCCGCAAGCAGTATCGCGAAAGGGTTCCCAAAACCCCCAAAACCCCGGATTTTGGGTTTTGGGCCCTACCTCTAGGTGAGGCTTCGCGTCATTGTGAATGCTCGGGGGCCGCCACCAGTGATTCCAGAGACTCAGGATAGCAACATCATCGGCAAAGTCGAGGGCCATGATATTGCCCAGTGTTGCTTCATAGTGACTTTGCATGGTAGTTCTGCCCATTATCCGATAAGTGCAAGTGTTGAAAAATGTTGGTGCGAGAACACAGCCTCGCCTCATCCGATTACGGGGAAGAACTCGGCGCCCCACCACACTTTACAGCACTTTCAGTACCAGAATATCGTCTTGCTATGATCCGTGTTAGAATTCCCCGAAGTCTCAGGATCTCCCAAAGCGATTCGCGATGCACCGAGAAAAATGCCGTCCTAGGGCGATGAGGGGCGAGCAGCCCCAACCAAAAATTTACGACGGGCTCCACGTGCTCGAAGCGCTAGGTCGGTCTACGTCGACTTTCACGAAAGAATCCAAACTGCCCCCCGGGCTCTGGTGCCCTTTGTAGGGGGTTTACGGATCCGTTTCAGAAAATGTGGGCGAAAAACCTTTCCTGGTATACTGGCAGTGAACATACGTTTATATATTTATTATTATTAAAATTTAAAATTTATATAATATATTTTATTTTAAATATATTATATATAATATATATATGTATATATATATATTTATATATATATAATATTATAATAATATATATATATATGTTTGTTGTGTGTGTGTGTGTGTGTGGGGTGTGGTGTGTGGGGTTGTGTGTTGTGTGTGTTTGTGTGGCTTTTGTATGTTGCACACCACACACCCCACACACACACCCACACACACAAACATACAATAATATATATAAATATTATTAAAATAATATATATATAAATATATAATATTTATATTAATATTATATATTAAAATATAAAATATATATATTACATATATATACAATAAATGTTGTATTAATTTTTGTGTGGGTTTTAATTTTTAAAATATATATATATGTATACCACCACACCCGCCATTCCACACCACCCTTACACAACACAAGAAACATATATATTATATATAACATATGTAATTTTTATATATATATATTAATATATTAATATATTAAAATATAATTAATACCATTACACCACCCACACCTCAACATACCACAAAAAAACAAGAAAAACTCAAAATACACACAGAAACACCACCCAAATTTTAAAAACAAAATTTAGAATACCCCAATTTAAATATTTACTTTTAGCGACAGGGACACAATCATTGACAAAAACTCTCAAAATACAAAAACGAAGTCTATTCCACAATCTCTTTGGTGATTAATTGAAACCTGGACCTAAAAAAAAAAATCAGGTCTCTAAAAAACTAGCCCAGGATTTTGACCAAATTTCAATCTCGATCAATTAAAATTTTACCCCAAAGAAACCAGAAAAAGGTTCACCCATGACCACCCAATTAAAACCAGATTCACCCGGAGAGGCTACGTCTGTTGCTATCGTCGGACCTTCTTCACCCCCTCCCCCCCCTCAAAAAAAGATAAATAAGTAAAAAAAAAGAAAAAGATTCACTCCCTACTATGACTATCCACATGGCCACCACACCTTACCCTCCGGCGGTCCTGCGCGTTTTTGCCCAGCGCCACCAACCGGCCTTCGAGAGGAACGACCATTGGTGCAGTGGCTACGACTCCTTCCGTCAACAGATCTGGGCTTTTGTGGCCCGATCAGTTCTTGTGCCATGTTCAGGGTACTGTGTCATCTCGAATTACGTCCATATCTCTGTCATGTTTCATAACACGGTGCGAGGCAATATTTTAACAGAATAAAACGAAGGACAAGATCTTGTTATCATAGTATATCAGAGCTGTTGACTTTTATGGATGTGAATGCGTTGCTTTTTGTTGTATAATAACAACGCATTACTTAAACGAAAAAGTTAGTTTGAAACATCAGTTTATAGGTTTATCGCATATAATAAAACAAACGTCGTAGTATGAATCATAAACAGAAAAATAGAAAGATAAGAGACAAAGGTATTTTGAAAGATTAGGAGCACAACACTGAATCGAATGATGAATCTTGTCGCTTATGTTGCTTGATATATTGTAATGGTTTAAAAAAGGATGCATGTAACAAAATGTTTCGCCACATACATGAAATATCAGAGTGATCACACACAACACAACCCACCACCACACACCACATTTTATATTATATATAAATATATATATATATAATTAATAATTATATATGTATAGTATCATATAAATATTAAATATATATATATTTTATTTAAAAGATATTATATTAATAATATATATGTATGTGTGGTGTGTGTTGTGGTGTGTGTTGTGTGTGCGGTATTATATAATATTTTAATTATATATATATTAATATATATATATTTAAAATTATATATTAATAATATAATTTTTATTTAAATAATTATATATATTTTTATATAAAATTAATATAATATATTTTTAAGGTTTTTATTTAATATATATATATTATAATATATATATAGGCCTTGTAATTATATTATATATATATATTAATATTTAAAATTCCTAGGGATAATTAATATATTTTTTAAATATATATATAATTAAAATAGGCAATATATATAATAATATTATATATAATATAATATATTTTTAATAAATAATTAAAATTTTAATTTGTTATATAAAAATATAAATATATAATATATATATTAAAAATATATATTATAATATATAATTATATATTTTAATACCCGCACACACAAACACAACACCCACACACACCCACACATACAAATTTTATTAAAAATATATATTATTATTATATATATATTTATCTTATATATTATTTTGCATCCCTATACATTATATATATTATAATATATATATATTATATTATTATATATAATATAATGGTGTGGGGTTTGGTGTGGGTGTGTTGTGTGTGATACTCGTATTCATTATGTGGCGAAACATTTTGTTACATGCATCCTTTTTTAAACCATTACAATATATCAAGCAACATAAGCGACAAGATTCATCATTCGATTCAGTGTTGTGCTCCTAATCTTTCAAAATACCTTTGTCTCTTATCTTTCTATTTTTCTGTTTATGATTCAATACGATTTTTTGTTTTATTATTGCGAAAAACCTATAAACTGATGTTTCAAACTAACTTTTTCGTTTAAGTAATGCGTTGTTATTATACAACAAAAAGCAACGCATTCACATCCATAAATAAACACTCTGTATACTATATAAAAAGATCTTGTCCTTTTTTTATTTTTTAAAAATTTTCCCTCGCCCGTGTTATGAAAAGACAAATATGGACAAATTTTCGAGATGACACAGTACCCTGAACAGGGCACAAAAAACCCTGCATCACCCCACAAAAGACCAGATCTGTTGACAAAGGGAGTCGTAGCCACGCACCAATGGTCTTTCCTCTCGAAGGCCGGTTGGTGGCGCTGGGCAAAACGCGCAGGACCGCCGGAGGGTAAGGTGTGGTGGCCATGTGGATAGTCATAGTAGGGAGTGAATCTTTTTTTTTTTTTTTACTTATTTATTTTTTTTTTGAGGGGGGGGAGGGGGTGAAGAAGGTCCGACGATAGCAACAGACGTAGCCTCTCCGGGTGAATCTGGATTTAATTCGGGTGGATCATCGGGTGAATCCTTCTGGTCTTCTTTGGGGGTAAAATTTTAATTGATCGAGATTGAAATTTTGGTAAAAAACCTGGGCCCTATTTTTTTTTAGAGACCTGATTTTTTTTTTAGGTCCAGGTTTCAATTAATCACCAAAGAGATTGTGGAATAGACTTCGTTTTTGTATTTTGAGAGTTTTTGTCAATGATTGTGTCCCTGTCGCTAAAAGTAAATACTTAATCTGGGTATTCTAAATTTAGTTTTTAAATTTTGTGGTGGGGGTTTTTCTGTGTGTATTTGTGAGTTTTTCTTGTTTTATTTGTGTGTATGTTGAGGTGTGGGTGGTGTAATGTGTATTTTTTAATATATATATAATATATAATATTATATATATATATTATATATACATATTTTATAAAAATAATATGTTCTTGTGTTGTGTAAGGGTGGTGTGGAATGTGCGGTGGTGTGGTGGTATACATATATATATATGTTGAAATTAAATCACACACACTTATACCACATTTATTGTATATATATGTAATATATATATTTTATATATTATATTTTAATTTTAATATATAAATATTATATATTTTTATATATATATATAATATATATTTATATATATTATATGTATGTTGTGTGGTGTGGGTGTGTGTGTGTGTGTGTGTGTGTGGTGTCAACATACCAAAGCCACACACACACACACACACACACACACACACACCACCACACACACACACACACCACACACACACACAATATATATATATTATTATATATAATTATAATTTTATATAAATATATATATATACATATATATTTATAATAATATTTTTATATAATATAATTTATATATATAATTTTATTTTATAAATATATAAAATTACGTATGTTCACTGCCAGTATACCGGGAAAGGTTTTTCGCCCACTTTCTTCAACGGTTCCGTGACCCCCTACAAAGGCACCAGAGCCCGGGGGGCATTTTTGGATTCTTTCGTGAAAGTCGACGTAGACCGATCCTAGCGCTTCGAGCACGTGGAGCCCGTCGTAAATTTTTGGGTTTTGGGTTTCTCGCCCCTCATCGACCTCAGGACGGCATTTTTCTCGGTGCATCGCGAATCGCTTTGGGAGATCCTGAGACTTCGGGGAATTCTAACACGGATCATAGCAAGACGATATTCTGGTACTGAAAGTGCTGTAAAGTGTGGTGGGGCTGCCGAGCTTCTTCCCCTGTCAACTCAGGAGTGAGGCGAGGCTGTTTTTCTCCCCCAAACATTTTTCAAACTTGACTTATCGGAAAATGGGCGAACTCCCTGAAAAGTCACTATAAAGCAACACTGGGCAATATCATGGCCCTCGACTTTGCCGATGATGTTGCTATCCTGAGTCTCTGGAATCACTGGTGGCGGCCCCTCGAGCATTCACAATGACGCAAAGCCTCACCTAGGGGGTATGGCCCAAGCCCAAGACCCGGGGATTTTGGGGGTTTTGGGGAACCTTTCCGATACTGCTTGCGGTGGGACTTTAATCCCAGGGCTTTAAACCTTGGTCTTCCCCGTCTCTGGACTATCAGCCCGGAAGTCAGTAACAGATTGGTCGGGCATAGGAAACCTAAAACTCGGTCAACAAACCCTTTAAAAGTGAGGTTACATAAAAGAGGACCAAGTACGTGTCTTCAAGGCCTTGATACTGCCAGTTTTGCGAAACCTAGACGCTATCAAATGCCTTGGAGTCTCATCTTCATGCCTTTTGTAACAAGTCCCTACGCTCGAGTATGGGGTACAGTTGGAAGGACAATGTGTCCAACCGACGGCTACACCATGAGACCGACAGGGGACCTGTTACTTGCAAAATCCGGACCCCCAAATTTAAAAGACTATACGGACCCTAGTCTTTTCCCTGGGATGACTGGGCCCCTGTAAGTGGTTTTTATGGCAACCGGGGAGAAGGAGGCCCGTAGGATGACCTAGGAAGTCAGGGCTTGAGCAGCTCGACCAGACCTGTCACGAGGTAGTGATGGGCCGAGGGCCTGCCTGGAGTCTCGCCATGAGGGACCCCCGTGGCTGAGAAGCGAAGGGTGGATGCGGCCTTTGCGACCCCGTCGGCGTTAGTCCCCCGATGATAATGATACACACACACACATATGTATATGTGTGCATGTGTCTGTTATATTTTTTACCACACATATATACATAACCACAAATATATATCATATAAAAAATATAAATCCAATATTTTATATTTTATATTATATATTATTTATAATATATATAATATATATATATTTATTGTGTGTGTGTGTTGGTGTGTGTGTGTGTAAGAGTATGAAAACATATGAATACAAAAGTGTATATACTTAAAAGACTGCATATAATTTATATTATAATAATAATATATTATATATATTATATAATATTTACTATATAATACAAAAAGCGCAACCGATTCTAGAAGTGCCCAATTTAACTGACGCCAGGAGGGGGGTCATGGGTCGGGAGCGCGCAAGTATATAAAGGCGGATTTTCCCGACTGTCCAACCACTCCACTATCCCATCCAGGACACTTCGTCCCCGACTTCCCAGAATACGAAAAGAAGCTCATCTTTTAACATCGGCGTTTCTTTGCCAAAATAGGGGGGATTTAGGAAATGGGTTTCTAAGGAAAACTAAGTTTTCTTTATTTTTTAAATTTTGATACATTATACATAGTTTTGCTGACCTTATATATTTCGTTACGGAATGAATTTTTTTTTATTAACAAAATTTTTTTCTTTTACAGGTTTTATCGTTGTTGGCAGCAACATGTTCCGCGGCTCCGCAATTTTTCAGACATGTCAGGACTGTGATCGTCCCAGTGGAACCCCCCAGCGTTATGAAGATTTCCCGAACCGGGGTTAAAAATTTTGGGGAAAGATATTAAACCCCCCCGCCCCGCCCCGTTGTAAAAACCCCCCTTCCGTTCCGTCCCGGGCCCCCAATTTGCCCGGTCGTCAGGTGCACCATTGTGGCTCCTGCTGCGCCCGTGGCAATTGCCCGTAGTTTAAAAGCGTTCCCCTTGACCGTTGTGGGGGGCGAGCCCCTCTGGGCCCTGCACCCCCCTGCCGTCCCCCGAGCGTCCTCCGTGGGAGGCCAATTTTACACTCAAAACGAGGCTGGCCCTACACCTTCGGCCACTACGGGGGCCCCCAACACCCTGTGGAGACAGGGACCTTTTTGGGCGTACCCCCCGGGAGCTTCGCCCACGGGATCCCGAAGGGGGCGTCCAGGTGAGAAGTACGCCGCCGCCCCCGGTTCTGGCTTCAGAGTGGCCGCCTCGACCTGGGCGAGGACACGCCCGCCGTGGTCAGGTCAATCCCCCCCCGCCCGCCCCACCCAACTGCTAAATTTGGGAGGAATCCCGCCGTCACCTAGTCTAATCTAAAAAAGGCTCAGTCCTTATTACATCTCTGTGATGTATCATTATCTCTGTGTATTTCCTAACATAAAAGTACCCTCTATGAAAATTTGGGGTTTTTCCCTACAGATATTTTTAGGATGCTGACTGAAAAAATTTTAATTCGAGATTATTAATAAACCAAACGCGAAAATAAATGTATACCCAAGGCAGAAAGTCGTTGACGCAAATTTCATCACCAGATCTTAACCCAAACCCAAAATTTAAAATTGAGTAACAACTTATATGCATACCTCTATATATTTTAGACTTTACTTCCAAAGTAATAAAGGGAGTACGAATGAAAGATGAATGTACCCCCCCCCCCCCCCCACTCTGACGGGGCCGTTTTTCTTTTATGATTTCAATACCCTTGATCTGATCTCATGCTTAACTTTTTCATTACTGCGAGTATGTTTTTTAGTGGGGAATATTTACCGCTAGAAAAAAAAACGACTTGCATATCAAAATCTTATTCGTTTTGTTTACTTTGATTTAAGTTATTTGGGATTTATATACCCTCGCTAAATTTCGCAGAAAACCATTTAGTTGGCAAATTTATCACCGATCGTCCTGGCGGGCTGGATTAATCAAAAAATCTCGATTATTTGTCAAAGCAGCATTACTTTTTTTTTCTTCCTGAACCGTGACTCTGCCAAAAAAACATTGCCTCAAAAATACTATATAAATTTTAATCAAGGAACGAGATTACCTACTCACGCAAAATTCAGAGGACGAATGTACAACGGAAGAACCTTGCCTTTTTTCATGTCAAGGAAAAGTGCAGTTTTGTCTCCATTTCATCAAGCACGTGGAGCTAAAAAGTTACTTCGACAGCTGCCCCAGGCTAGAAAAAGTTAAGTCTATGAATTCGTGATTAATTTTATTTAAAATTTTTTTTTTTTAGAATTATTTTCTTTTTTTAGAGTTAATTTTAAAATTAAAAATGGGGGATAGGTCTAGGAAGATAAAGTAAAGTTGGGGAGCATTAAAATAAGATCAAAATCATATCTAAAAAACTGCTTAATACTTCTGAGTTACAGTTCTCATAAAAAAAATAAATACTTCCCCTTTCCATTAATGCTTCTCAAAACAATGAAAACTTACCTTGCCTTTAATTGGGCCCAAAATCCCCCAGAAAATTTATCTTCTCCCGAAAAAAGGGTGCTAAGAGACGGTAAGGGTAACGCTCTCTGGCTAGAAACCATTTCATGACACAATTAAAGGTTGGAGCCCCTCTTACCTGTGACGCTCTTTTTCTTTTCCTTTCACTGTTTTTTTTTTCACCAAAAACTAATTTTAATATAAAATCAAAGAGCAAGGATTTTATGATCGATTAGGTACAAAAAGATAAGAACTGAGACTTCAACCCGTTTTTTTTTTTTTCTCAACTTCATGTCCTATATAAAATCAATAGGCCTTGTGTGGAGTAGCCAAGGGGTTTTTAACCGTTTTAAGAACTTCGGGCACAAATTTTTTAGCCCAACATTGTTTTATTTAAAAAGGGGGCAAATAAAAAAACGCGTCCCTATTGTAAGTTTTCCCATGTTTTTTTAGGATCTAAAAGGGGTTTTTAAAATTTTACATTTTTGCAAGCTGAGTGACTTCGGCATTGACGCTAACTACCCCGTGCCATTTGTTCCCTTTAAATCTCGACACTTCTCAACAATTTATCATTTAAACGAAAGTATGAAAAAAAAAAATTGGGGGTCTCATGTCCAAACTTTTAAACCTAATTTGTAAAAGTCCTACAAATCACACGCTCAGGAGAATTCGCAGATTGTTAAAAATCATTTTCATCGGAAATTGTTTAAGGGGGAGAAATTCTTTTCGCCCCTTTTTAAAGAAAGACTTCAGCAACGCAGTACTCGGTAGTTAAAATTATCAATAACGTTACCTTCCTAAGAGCAAATGGGGCGTGCATTCGAACCCAACGTTTAAAACTTCAGTTCATAATTGTTTAAAGGGGAAACATAACTCCAAATTTGACTTCGGGCTGATTTTAGGGGCCCATTAAATGTAAGGGGGATGGGGCGATGGGCCGTAAAAATCGTAAAATTCGCCGATAGATTTATCGGAGGTTTTACCCGGGGGCCCAAGAAAGCTAAGCTTGATTTAAAAGAGACTCTTCTCTTTACATTTCTGTTTTTGAGAGCAGCAGGGGGCACTACCCTTTTGGTTTCCACCTCTTCATTTTTCATAAAGCAAAAACTCTAGAAATTTCCAGTGCGTCATAGTAACTTAAAATTTGCAGAAACTGGCTTTTCTTAATGAGGGAAATATGATGTTTTTATAAAACGATTCAAAAGCTGTTCGATACTTTTTTTTTAAAATCTTTTCGAAGCAAAACGGACTGCGACGAGAGAAGGCTACACACTATTTTCCTGCGAATTCATAAAGAAATGCTGATTTGGATAAAAACGTTTAGAAAAAAGAAAATCCGTTAAATTTGCTTCTCTTTTTTAAAAACATCTTTTGTGGGAAAAAAATGGTCCCCGGGAGTGAAAATAAAGAACTTTTCAAAAAACAGATTCACTTTCACATCGAGGTCCTCAGCAGAGGAAGGGTACAGCTCAATTTCTTTTCAAGTTCCAAAGTATCAGATAAACCCCAACGGCGAACCTGCGACTAACACGGTTTAGTGAGCCAAAATCAAAAAATTCCAGATTGAAATGAGTGACTGTGGATTCCTTGTGCCGTTCTTTTGTAAGGGAGGGGAAAAGGGCCGTGATATTTTTTAAATTTATTATTTTTAAAAGAAGAATCAAAGAACCTTTTGGAATTGATCCATTTCACTTATTGTGAAAATAAAAGGGGTGACCCTGTAAAC
>NC_051402.1:930715-945076 GCF_015228065.2 Penaeus monodon
CTTCCTCAAACAGGGGGGAAAAAAAAACTCGCTCTTTTCTCACCCGCTCCCCCCCCCGCACAACAATTTGCTATCCATCAATTTCTTTAAACATTTTTATTTTGGGTGAAAAAAAAAAATTTAAAAAATAACCCCCCCTCCCTTTTTTTTAACATCCATAAATTTAATTTTAAAAAATTTTTATTGTAAAAAATAAAGGCGGAGGTAGGGTATGGATTCTAGTAAAAATAAAAAGTAAGATTTTAAAAAATTTTAAATAAATTTTATTAATTAAATTTCCCGGGGGGCCTAAATTATACAAATATATTTTTTTTTTTTTTTTTTTTTCTTTTTTTTATTTTATAGTGATTTTTATAATTTTTTTTTTTTTGTTTTTTCTTGTTTCTTAATTTTTTTTTTTTTATTTTTTTTTTTTATTTTAAATTAAAACATTATTCTTTTTTTATAATTTTAATATAAATATTAATATTTGATAAATATTAACAAATAAACAAAAAAATAAAATCTAAAAATAAACAAAATAAAAAAAAGGGTTTGGTTTTGTTTTTTTTTTTTTTTTTTGTTTTTGGGCATTCCCCTTCTTCCTCCCTCCCCCCGGAGTAGAAATGGTCTTGTTGGGGCCTTTTTATTAATTTATTTTTAAATTATTATAAAATTTATTTGTTGTTTTTTGTAAAAAAAAAAAAAAAAAAAAAAAAAAAATATATATATAATTATATATATATATATTATATTTATATTATATATATAATAATATAAATTTCTTTTAATATAAATATTATATATATATAATTTTAATATATATATACAAATTATATATAATATATATTTTATATATATAATAATTATATATAATAATATATATATTTTGGGTTTTTTGTGTGGTGTGTGTGTTTTGTGTGTGTGTTTTTTTTTTTTCTCTCCTTTTTTTCTTCTCTCTCTCTCTCTCTCTCTCCTCTCCTCCTCCTCTCTCTTTTCTATTTCAGAAAAAAAAAAAAAAAAAAAAAAAAAAAAAAAATATATAATATATATAATTAATATATATTATATATAATATAATATATATAATTAAAATAAAATATTAATATATATATATTTTATTTTTTTTTTGAAAAAAACAAAAAAAAAAAAAACCAATAAAAAAAACAAAAAAAAAAAAATATTATATAAAAATTTATATATATAGAATTATATATTTATTAATATATATATATTTTATAATATTTTTCTTATTATACTATATAATATATTATATATATTATATATATATATATAATATATATAATATATAATAGTATATATAAAAAAACAAAACCAAAAACCAAAAAAAAACCCCAATATTATATTAATTAATAAATAATATTATATATATATATATATATATATATATTAAGATAAAAAAATAACAAACACCAAAAAAAAAATTTTATTGTTGTTTGTTGTTTTAATTATTATTTATTTTTTCTTCTTCTCTCACCCCCAAAACCTCACCCCCCCCCCACCCCCCCCCCTTTTCTAAAAAAAAAAAAAAAAAAAAAAAAAAAAATATATTATATTATAATATATATATATTTAAAATATATATATATATATATATATATAATAAATATATAAAAGGGGTGGGGTGTGGCTCCCCCCGCACAGGCAACGATTCAGCCACCCCACCTTTTAAAATATATATATTATATATATAATATTATAATATATATTATAAAAACAAAAATAAATAAACAACCAAACCAAAAAAATTACATATTTTTGGGTAATTTAGAGGTGGATCAAATTAAATTTAAAAATTATTAATACACACCCCCCCCAAAAACCACCCAACCCCACCACGGGGAAATTTAAATTTTTGGGTATAAATAAGATGTTGATTGAAAAAAAAAAAAAAAAAAAAAAAAAAAAAAAAAAAAACACCGGCAGCAACCCAAGCAAAACCACCCCCAAATCCAAAAATAATAAGAGATTACGTAATAATTTTAAATTAAAATACACGAATTAATATTATAAAACCCTTTTTTTAAAGAAATTAATTTAATGTTAATGGGCCGCCGGGTAGTAGGCTCCGGGGGAAAATAAGAATGAACCGGGAAAAAACAGGCACCGGGAAACGTGCCCCTAAAAGGACTTCATATAAGATAAAAAAAATTATAATATTTAACTAATAAATATTATTTTTTATATTATTTTTTTTTTATTTATAACATATATATAGTGTGTTGTGTGTGTGTGTTTATATATATTTTGGTATATATATGTATATGTATATATGTAATTATTTTAATATATATTTTATTTTATATATATAATATTTATAAATATATTATTATATTTATATAATAATATATATATTATTATATATATATATACCCATCATCACATCAAGGTACGCCGCGGGGTGCATGGCCGCATTCACCCTTCGCTTCCAGCCATAAGGATCCCTCGAGGCAAATCTCCAGGCAGGCTCATGGCCCATCTCTAATTCCTAGCTATAGGTCTCGTCGAGCTGCCCAAGCCATGATCTCCTGGGTCGTCCCACCGGCCTCCTCCACCCAGGGGTTGTCTCGCAGAGAGACAACCTGATGGGCAGGGTCGTCCACAGGGAAATGAGCTAGGTGACCATATAGCCTGAGTTGGTGATCCTGGATTATGCAAGTAAGAGGTCCCATGCCAGTCTCATGGTTTAACTGCCAGTTGGACACGTGGTCCTGCCAACTGTACCCTATGATCCGGCAAAGAGACTTGTTACAAAAGGCATCAAGACGAGACTCCAAGGCACTAGATAACGTCCAGGTTTCACTTCCATAGAGCAAACTGGCAGTATCAAGGTCTTGAAGACACGCAGCTTGGTCCTTCTGCATAGGTACCAACATCTCCAAACGCTCTTGTTGATCAAGTTCATGGCTCCTGTTGCCAGACTAATCCATCTATTGACTTCTTGGTCTGACAGCCCAGAGATATGGACTACGCTACCAAGGTATATAAACTCTCTGTAACTTCAACTCCTCGCCACAAGCGGATCGCTTTAAGGATTCCCCCAACAGGCCCCAAAAGTCCTGAATCTTGGTCTTGGTCCAGGAGGCCCTCTAGGCCTAGGGGCTTCGCCTCATTGCTAAATGCATCAAGAGCCGCCACCAGTGAATCCAAGGACTCAGACAGGATAGCAACATCGTCGGCCTAGTGTTGCTCCACTCTGAGTTTGGCTAGTAGCTCATTATCCAGTCCATACAGGTGTTGAAAAGTGTGGGTGCAAGGACACAGCCTTGCCTCATCCCTGAATTAACAGGGAAGAAGTTCGACGACCCCCACCACACTTAACAGCACTTTCAGTACCAGTATAATGGCTTGCTATCAGGCCCAATAATCTGTGTCGGAATTCCCCTGAGTCTCAGGATCTCCCATAGTGATTCCCAATGCACCGAGTCAAACACCTTTTTGAAGTCGATGTAGGTTGCAAGCAACCCACGACCAAACTCACGATGGCGTTCCACAATTACTTGAAGCGCTAGTATACGGTCTATCGTGGACTTGCCAGGAGTAAATCCAGGGCTGCTCCAGTCTCTGAGCCTCGTAGGTGGTTGTGGGTCCGTTTTCAGAAGAAAGGGGCGAGAACTTGCCTGGTATGCTGAGCAGTGTTGATGCCACGGGATTGCTACAATCCCAACGATCCCTTTTCCCCTTCCAGAGGGGAATGACCATGCCCCTCAGCAGGTCAGGGGGAATGGTACCAGACTGCCAAATGGCGTCAGGTCTGTATGCAGGCCCCGTGCCATAGGTTCACCCCCAGCATTTAGCAGTTGACCAGGGAAATCACATATGCCTGCAGCTTTCCCATTCTTCAGCTTGGAAATTGCTAGGTTCCTCGCTGATGGGTGGGTCCAGCACAGGCACTGTGACATCGCTTGCATCCAAGCGATGCAAGCGATGTACAACTGCTCAAAATACTCAGCCCAACGTTCACGAAACCCAACATGATCTGAGATGATCCGTCCATCTGCTGATCTGACTGCAGTCATCTGTTTGGAGGGCTTAGAGTTCAGCTTTCTCAGGGCTTGGTAGCAAGAGATGGCCTTCAACCTCCTCAGCAAGATTCCTGATGAACTGTTCCTTACCCTTCTCAGCAGTGTCCGATCCCTACGCACCATGGAGCGAGCCTTGCAACACGCTTCAATGGCCTCTAATGTCTCCAGGAAGATGGAATTCTGCCTTGCCCTCGGGCGTACGCCAATGGACTCCTGAGCTGCTTAGAGTTATGTGCTTGAAGAGCTCCCACAGAGCAACTGGGTCCATCAGGTTGTCGAGTTCTGTGAATCGGCCAGAGACTGCCATGGTGAACCCACTGTCTGTCCAGGTGAAACAACTTAGGGTGGCCACTGGAGAGACAGGGAGTTTTTGAAAGGGGGACCCGCCCGGGTAGCCAAACCAGTCTAGGTCCCTGCCACAGAACTCGGCACTCCGGTAAACCCCGCAGTTCTGGAGGATCTGCAAACGCGTCTAACAAGAATGTGGTCATCTCCTTGGCCACTGTTTCCCGTTCCTGTACTAAGTCCAGGGGATGCGGGTTGGAACGCTGGTACCAGGAGCAGAGATCCTCATTTTTGGGACTAACAAAGTCCCGGAGAAGGGGCTATTCTCGCTGCTGGGATCAGCTCCCGAGCCATGGGGGCCGACGACTTTTTAGCTGTAAACCGTCCCAAAATTTTTAAATAAAAATTTTCAAAAAATTTTTTTTTAAAAATTTAAAATTTTTTAAAAAATTTTTTTAATTTTTTTAAAAAATAAAAATTAATTTTTATTTTTTTATTTTTTTTTAATTAAGGGGGATTTTTTTTTTTTTTTTTAGTTTGGTTTTAAAAAATTTTTGATAAATAAAATATATAATTTTTTAAAAAAAAAAAAAAAAAAAAAAAACAAAAAAAAAATAAAAATATAAAATAAAATTTATTAAAAAAATTTTAAAAAAACCCAAAAAAAAAAATTCTTTTAAAAAAATTATAAATTTTTAAATTATTTTTTTTTATATTAAAATTTTTTAAAATATATAATATATATTTTAAAAAAAATTTTTATTATTATTATTTTTTTTTTTTTTTTAAAAAAAAAAAAAATATTTTTTTTAATATTTATTATATTTTTTTATATATATATTTATTTAAAAAAATAAAAAATTATATTAAAATAATTTTTTTAATTTTTTATTTATATTTAAAAAATATTATAATATATAAAAATTAAATAAAAAATTTTTTATTTTTTTTTAATTAAATTAAAAATTTTTTTTTAAGGGAAAAAATTTTTTAAATCAAAAATTTTTAAATAAAATTTTTTTTTTTTTTAAATTTTAAATTTATTTTTTGACAAATAATTTTTATTTTAAAAATTATTTTAAAAAAATTCTTTTTTAAAAAAAAAATTTCCCCCCTTTTTTTTGGGGGGGAAAACCCAAAAAAACCCACCCCCAACAACCCCCAAAAAAAAAAAAAAAAACCCCAAAAAAAAAAAAAAAAAAAAAAAAAAAAAAAAAAAAAAATATATTAAAAAATTTTATATATTTTTTATATATTTTTATATATTAATTTTTTTGGGGTTTTTTTTTTTTTTTATCTAATAAAATTTTGTTAAATATTTATTACATTTATATATTTTTTTTTTTTTTTTTTTCATAAAAAAAAAAAAGTATTATATGATATAATATATTATAATATTTTTTTTGGGTGGAAGGGTGTGGTGTGTTTGTGGTGGTGGGGGTGGTGGGGTGTGTGTAAAAATAGAGAAAAAAATATTATTTAATATTTATATTTATATATATCCATATATATATATTTATATTATATATATATATTATATATATATTTTATAAAATTATAATTAATATATATAATTTATATAAAATATATTATTATATATATATATATAATATATATTATATATATATTAATATATATATAATATATATATATTATTTTATATAATATATTATTTTATAATATATGATTATATATATACATATAAATATAATAATGAAATTCTTTTCTTTTCTTAACAAAAAAAAAAAAAAACACCCCCCCACACACACACACAAACACAAACACAAACACCACACACAAAAACACACACACACACACCACACACACACACCCCAAAAACACACACACACCACACACACACACACACACAAAACACACACAACACCCCACACCACGACACACACACACACACACACATCACACACACCCCACATATATATATATATATATATAATTATATATATATATTATATATATATATATATATATATATATATCTGTGTGTGTTGTGTGTGTGTGTGTGTGTCCATCTATCTATCTATCTCCCTGTCTATCTATCTATTTATATGCATGTGTGTGTGTGTTGTGTGTATGTGTGTGCGTGTGTGTATGTATTCATAAGTGCCTTAAGTAACACAGTGAACTGAAATATAACATATCATATCATCAAAGTTGTGACTGGTGTTTTTACAGTTCTCATGTCTCTATGAAGATTAACTTTTCGGTGAACTAAAGCATATGCATAGTATTTGATATCCCAAAGACATACATATGCAAAGTATAAAGTGATACACCGTAATACAGGAAAAAAATGTATTTTCAAAATCTCTTAACAACCCTCTTCATGTCTCTATAGTTAGAATCCTATGAAAGCATACGACTCCATGTCTTTTAATGCCTCAGGTTTCAGCCCAGACGTTGATCCCTTCTCTGTAATCGCTCCTATAAAAAGAAGAAAAAAAAAAAAGACTGGTGGAAGCAGAGAAGGAACGACCTTGTGAATTTTAAATAATGAAGCAGATGGACTCGCATGAGATTGGAATGTTATGCTTTCATTATAATTTTCCTCCCCCTTTTTCGTATGAGATAGCTAGACTTCGATGATTCACTAGATTATTATATGTTTCTGATCCGTTATTATCTTGGCTATATATATTGTAGGGGTTTAGTTTGGATAGTACTGTAAGTAGCCACTTCGCTCCATCTTTGTCTATGGAACTAAGGATAATCTGGGTTCGACGAAAGAAGATCTAGAAGGGCACTCAATAACGTCCATTTTTACAATCGTTAGTAATCTCGTGGGAACCAGTTTATTCTCAAGTTTATCGCGTTTAACGAACTGAGCTTAGTTAACTTGAATATTTATGGCTGTTGCAAACCTAGCTTCATTAATGACAAGTTACCGCAACACCATACTGCCTTTATGTGTAGCAATTCGCGTTTTAGGATGGCCTTGGATGCTGAGGCAAAAGGACTAAATATGAGCAGGTAGCTCGCGGGTAAGGTGTTGGCCGCAGACGCCCTTACGCTCATGGGGTTGCAAATGCGTATATAAAGTTAAATTTTAAAAAAATATATATATAATAAATATATATATATAATAATATATAATTTTAATATAATATAAAATATATATAAGAAAGAGAGGAGAGAGAGAGAGAGAGAGAGGAGAGAGAAGAGAGAGAGGAATAAGTAAATAAATAAACAAATTCAAACAATGTGTGGTGTGTGATGTTGTGTACAAATATGTGTGTTTAAAATATATATTTTAAAATATAATATAATATAATATATATATCTAATAATATATATATATATATATATATATATATGAAATTCCAAAAAAATACAAATAAAACATATACAGCCCAAAACACACACAACATACACAAAACACCAACACACACAACACCCACACACACACACACGACACAACACACAAACACACACAACACACACACACACAATAAAATATATAAATATATATAAAATAATATATATATTAATATATAAATGATAGATAGATAGATAATAGATATAGATAATGATAGATAATAGATAATGTCGTGTTTGGAAAAAACAAACAATATAAATATAATAATATACATACAATATATCAATATATAATATATAATAAACACAAATACAATAATTTATTATTTTTAAAAATCAAATAACATTACGCACACACACACACACACACACAACCCCCCCACCCAAAACACACCCACACAAACCCCCAACAATATATTTTATATATATATATTAATATTTTTATTATAATATATATATATATATATTTTTAAAAAAAACACACACACACACACACCACACCACCACACACACACACCCCCAAAAAATATAATAATATATATATATATATTTAATATATATATATTATATAATACTTTTTTTTTTTTTTTTTTGGGGGTGTGTGGTGTGTGGTGTGTGTGTTGTTTTTTATTCAAAAAACAAAAACAAAAAACACAAAAAAAAGTAATATTTATAATATATTTTATATATATATTATTATATTATAATAATATTATAATTATTTATATGTTGTTTTTGTTGGGGGGGAAAAAAGAAGAATAAAGGAGGGAAAATTGTTGAAATATATTATATAATAATTTTCCCTAAAACACAGTGTTTTGTGTTTTGTTTTTTTATATTCAATATAAATAATTATAAAAAATATATAATTTTTTTTAATTTTGAAAGTATGTGAAAACAATTACATAAGGGGAGTTAAAAATAAAGATAACAAATTTTTTGGGGTTTTTTGGCCAATACATTAAGTAATAAGGAAAAAAAATATATAAATTTTTTATTTTTATTTTAAAATAAAAAAATTAATAAATAAAAAAAACAAAAAAAATTTTTAAAAATTTTAAAAATAATAATTTGAATTTTAAAAATAAAATAGTTTTTTTTTATTATAATTATAAAAAATTTATTAATTTTTTTGGTTTGGGGGGGGGGAAAATTTAAATTAAATAAAGAAGTGAATATTGTGTAAAACCCCATACAGGAACACAAATTAGTATATTAGGCAAAATTAACTTTTATTTTAATAATTATTTTATATATAATTTTATATTATATATAATTATATATAAAAATATATATATATTTAGTTCTTGAGCATGGCGCGAGGCGGACGAGAATCACTCAATCATGCAATCGTGACGATAGCGTCCTGCGTGAGAGACTTGACGGCTTGGTGGGCGCGGGCGTGGGCGGACTTGACCTGAGCCACGCGGCGGTCCCGCCAGGTCAAGGGGCCACCCCTGAGCCAGAACCGGGGGCGGCGGCGTATTTCCTCACCTGGACGCCCCCTGGGGGTTTCCACGTGGCAAGCTGCCGGGGTTGGCCCAATGTCCCTGCTCTCCACCGGGTGTTGGGGCCGCCGTAGGGGCCCAAAGGGTGTACGGCCCCCCTCGTCTTGTGGGGGAACTGGCCTCCCCGGAGGGACGCTAGGCGGCTGGGAGGTTCAGGGCCAGGGGGGCTCAGGCGGCGCCCCCAAGGCACGGGAAAACAGCGTCAAAAACAAAGGGGAGAGAGGACCCATACTGCTGTGGTTTTTGACTAGGGATCAAACCACGGGGCAACCCACAACTGCGCTTTTTACGACAGGGTCAACAACTACAGGGGTAGGAGGAGCTACAGCTGAGGCGCTCTTGCTACAGGGTCAACTACTACAGCCACAACCTCTGCGCTCTTGACTTCAGGGGCAGCAGGAACCACAACTGATGCACTCTTGATTACAGGGGCAGAAACAGACACAACTTCTGCGCTCTTGACTACAGGGTTGCACCCAGGGGGGAAAGGAGACAAACCGCTTTCTTGATAAAAGGACCAACGGAAGCAAAACTTCCGCGTCCTAAAACGGGCAACGTGTGAAGCAGGAAGGACAAGGGGGAAAGATTCTAAAAAGGGCAAAAGATTTATTCCTGGTTCAGGAATCTTGACAACTGCTGGAATGTCTGAGCGCAGCAAGAAAAGGTCCCCCGACACAGCGCGGAACATCTGTGGCGCCGCGGAGCACGAGGCTGCCAGTACTGCTAGGACCTGCAATGGGAGTGACATCAGTACCAGGGAGATCTCGGCGGAACTGGCATTAGATAGCACATTATCCTTTTGTGGCATTTCGTGTAGTTATAAAAAAGGTTTTATTTTACGTAATATTAAAATACCCTTTTTTTTCTAGTTACATTTTCAGTGTTTTTTTTTGTATGTATTTTTTTTTTTTTTGGTTTTTTTGTATTAAAATATTTTATATATTTTTTATATATATATATATAATATTATATTTTAATAAAAATTTATTTTGGGGTTTTTTGTTGTGGTTTTCATATTATATTTTTTCAGCAGAGGACCCTCCGCAGTATCCAATCATAAAAATTAAACAAAAAATATTTAGAGCGGGGTTTTCCAAGGGAATACTTTTTTGGAGGCCAGGGACATAGTTTAAAAAACTGATTTTGTCTCCCCACATACCTAAGATACTATCTCTACATTCAATGAACAGGTTTTTTTTCCATATAAATTTTTTGCCCCTAAGCAATTGGCATCATAAACTTTTCAACTAGAAAATAATAAATCTGAAAAAAAAAAACAAACGGAACAAACCAGAGATTATCAAAATTTGGGGTTTGGGGGGGGCCACAGAATAGAAAAAAAATTGGAAACCACTGTATTAGCCCAACGCTAACCGTAACAAAATCGCTAGCCATTCCCTTCCTTCTCAACAGACAAATATATAAGTTGGTTTTAATGGTAAACTCACCAGGAACTGCATCGCGATGTTACGAAGGTCGACGACTTTGAAGAAGTGATGCCCAGTGGTCTTTCCCCGCCTTATATACACGCTCCCTCTACCGTGACCTTCCCGTTGATGTATTCAGACCAATACGGGTTCATTTCCTTTGCCTTGTATTTCTTTTCTTTTCTTTTTTTTTGTATCTTCGCATGCTCTTTGTTGCATTTAGATATATTGCACATTGCGTGGCATGTTGATGAATTTCTTAATAAATGGTAATACTTTTAGTCAAATGTTTCATAAATATTTTTTCGTACTTGCGAGTAAAATTTAATTTCTTGATTACTGTAAATGTAAGATTTAACTATGATCCTTTTTTTTTATTAGCCCCCGCACCACTGTAAAGCATTTTTAGCAAAAGGTTTATTCATCTCTTCTTTTAACTATCAAACATTGCTACTGCAACTTAGAAATAAATCGTCCTAATGTTTAAATTTTGCTGTTTTTGTTTTACAGACTTTTTTTCCCCACTTTTTTATGTCAGTTATAACAATTGAGCCCCCAAGGAGGTCTAGATGAACGAAGACAGAAGAAAATCTGAAACCATGGTATGTAAAGAATCTGTGTGGACGCTTTGGTATGCAATCCCTATAAAAAATAATAAAAACCGAAAGATTATTCTAGGTAGGCCTACTTCATTCCCTCATTTTTTCCTTTAGAATCAGATAACGTAAAAATAACGTTTGGATATATCAAAGTAAAAAGTTATATCAGTATTGTGTCATATGTTAAAACAAAATAGATAATCACGTAATGGAATGGCAAAAGATCTTCCTTTCTCTTTTTTCATCAGCATATCTTACATATAGAAATAAGAAGCATAACTGCCTTAATCGAAATAATGACGTCAAAGACAACTGACGACGATTCATATTAAACGTTGGATTCCACTTTTGGATTTAAAAAAAACGGAATTAATATAGACCGAGTAACAAAAATATGAGAGTAATGATTCAGTTATGTGAAGTAAAAAGGTGTCTTAAGTTAGTTCGTGTTATCCGCATTCTAAAGTCCTTGCTTTACATCAATGATATATATTAACATTAATGCGTCATGCTGAATTTCTCAGGGGTTTTTTTTGATTTAAAAAGCTTTTTATTAACATACAGAAAAAAGGGGAGGGAAGGGGGGAGGGAAAGGAAAGAAAGGGCAAAGGGGGGGGAGAAAAAAAAAGAGGGAAGGGAGGAGGGGAAAGGGGGGGAGGGAAAAAAAAGAGAGGGGGAGGAAAAAGAGAGGGAGAGGGAAAAAAGGGGGAGGGAAGGGAAAAAAGGGGAGTGGAGGGAGAGGAGGAAAGGGGGAGAGGGGGGGGGAAAAGGGGACAAAAAAAGAAGGGGGGGGAAAGGGGGGGAAAGGGGGGGGACCAGAGGAGGAGAGGAGAGGGGAAAAGGGGGGGATGAAGGGGAAAGAAAAAAGGGGGGGGAAAAAAAAAAAAGAAGGGAGAAGAGGGGAAAGAAGACAAAGAGGAAAAAATAGAAAAAAAGGGCCAAAGGAAGGGGGGAGTGGGTGGGGGGAGGGGACCAAAGGGGGGGGGGGGGAAAAAGGGGGGGGAGAAGGGGGGAAAGGGAAAATAGGGGGGCGGGGATGGAAAAGGGGGGGGGCCTAAGGGGGGGGGGGAAAAGGGGGAGGTGCCAGTAGCGTTTCACAAATTTTTGCCCCCCCCTCCTTTTTGCGGTTTGGGTTTTTTTTTTGAAAAAAATTAACAAGTTTGGTAATTCCTTTTCGGGAAAATTTTTTAAAAAAATTTTGGAAAGGGGGGTTTTTTGGGGACGGGGGCTTGGGGGCCGGGGGGGCGGCTTGACCGGACGCGGGCGGCCTTTGCCTTTTAAAGGGGGCCCCAAAGGGGGGAGGGGGGGGGGGGCCCGGGGGCGGGGGCCCGGGCCCGGGGACGGGCAGCTGGAGCCAGGGGGGGGCCGGGACGGGGGCAGGACGGGACGGGGCGTGGCGGGAACGGGGAAAAAGGACGGGGGGCGGGGACCCGGGGGAGGCCCATTGTCCGGCCCGGGATCTTCTCACGGCGGAGGTTGGACTGACATAGTGCGGTCCGGACTCCGCGGGGGCGCGCGCCAGGGCCCCGGGTTTCAACCTGCATTGCAAAAGTGTTATTTACCTTGAGAAGGGGATCTTAGTATGTGACTTGGGCTTGAGTTATTTAAAATCAATAGCACACTTATTAATGTAACAAAATTATTTCTTGTTACTGAAAATCTTTAAAGAATATTGATTACTGACACCGTTTATGTACTTTCTCACTCTTCGTTGTCTTCTATTTGACAAGTACTGTTTCTGCTCGACACTCGAGTATCTAAACTATATTTACCCAAGGCAGAACTCCAAAGTGACGAGATCTTATTTATATAGAACTTTTATTTACCCAAACTAACCAAGAAAACCTAATCAAATTTTCAAAAAAGTATTTTCATATGAGCTGTTCTACTGACGCTACATAGCTGATGCAGCTACAAACACACACTGCAGTTCACGTATACGCAATGCTTCTATAGTTGGTTCAAACAACGGTTGAACTATTGCAGCCTCTTCGCCCTCCTGCTAAACACATGTACTTACGATGATCTTCATGTTGTAGTGAAGGTCGAGGACGATGTGGCGGTGGGCAGAAGAGGCGGTTCTTTTATACCCGCTCATCCTCAGCCACACCCTCGCGCCATCAGCACCTCGCGGGCAGAGACAGTTCCGCGGACAGGTTTTTATCTTGCTATCAAAGCACTGCAGGTTTTACTTGGTAGGAAGCAAAGACTTTCGGCTGTTGGCAACGGTTCCACCTTTCGCTTAGCCTCTGATTTCCGTGTATATGTAAAATATTCATTTAAATATATAGATACATACTTGCATGCATATGTACATCACGCATAAACCATACGCCATACAAAAAAGGGGTGGATTAAAATGATATTAAAGTATGTAGTATTGATTTTTTTTTTAAAAAGTTATGTATTTTTAAAATATTATAAAATATATTATATATAAATTAAAAAATATATAGGATTAATTAAAAATATATTATTTAATAATATAATTAATAAAAATAATACTATATATTATATTAATTAAAATTTTTTATAAATATAATAAAATAATAATAAAAAAATAATAAATTTTTATAAAAATATAGGGGTTTAATTTATTTATTATAAAATATATTTTTTTTTTTTTTTTTTTTTTTTTTAAATAAACATTTGTTATTTACTCCACTTTCAAAATTTTTTTCCCATTAAGGGAAATAAGGGCATCCCTTTTGAAATGGCCCCCCAAATTTGGAGGCTTGTTTAAATTTTTTTTTTCTTGGGTATTTTTTAATTTTTTTTTTTTTATAAATTTTTAAAATTTACATTTAAAAATTTATTTGGTATAAAAAAAAAATTTTTGCACATATTTAATCATTAAGAGAACCCAAAAAATTTATAAAAATTAGGTCTTTTGGGGAGCTTTTCAAATTAAACCTTTTCTATGGGGTTTTAATGGGCCCCGGCCCTCCCAGCCCCGTGGGCCCTTTGAACCCCCCTGGTTTCCTATCTCTGTTTAGTTGGGTGGGGGCCCCCTGCCGGCATGCTTTTTCTGTTTACGACGTGCTTTTATCCTTTGAACCCAGGTGACCTTTTTAACCCATAAAAAAAACGAAATATTTTTAACAGTTAGGGGCAATTGAGGGTTTTTCCCCGGTTCCCCCTAAAATTTTAAAAGGGGTGTGCCTTTTCTTAAAAATGGTTTACT
>NC_051402.1:950176-952676 GCF_015228065.2 Penaeus monodon
GGACGAAGTAAAATTCCACAAAAAAAGGGAGTAACATCACATTGGGAAGGGCCAGTGCCTCGAGCGACCACCTCCCCATTACCATCCCTGCTCGTCTCTGATCTTCCCGTTGCGCTACCCGATGCTCATTATTTTTTGTCCATTTTCTTCTGTTCCCTACAACTGTTATTTGAATCGTTTTTATTGTGTCATCCTTATTTTTTTATTTTTTTATTTTTTGCTTACTTTTGACGTTGTGTTTGGTTGCTTTTGTTTGTTTGCCATCTATTTATGGTTGAAGTGGCTGTTGTTTTTTTTTTTTATTATGCTTTCATTTACTCTTGCATTTCTTCGCAAAAATGAACTGTGCATGTAATCTAGTCTCTTGAAAATGTAAGACGGATAAACTATACCTATTTGCGTGTTTTCCCCATACGCGCTCGCACGCACCCACACAGAGACACACCCATCCCCCCCTACAGACACACACACACCCATGCACACACACACACACACACACACACACACACACACACACACACACACACACACACACACACACACACACACACACACACACACACACACACACACACACACACACTATTGCAGAGTATCGTGCACGCTGGCAGGCCCCTCGGTGCTATAGCTGAGTCCGGTAGTCATAGCAGCCACTACCCGTTATTCGCGGGCAAATTCCTGAATGGTCAGACCTGACTCCGTTTTCTTCCAAGGCGATTTGTATAGGAGTAAAACTTTTCAGTTTGTGTTTTTTTCCCTCTCTTTTAAGAATTCTTTATAAGAGCAGTATTGTTCTGAAATGTATGAGATGAAACAAAGAAAAAAAATGAATAAATTGAATATGGATTAGTTAGAGAGGATTATATACGTGGAGAATGATTAAACATTTAATTTTCCATTATTACGCAGAATACATAATGACTAATATACATACCATATAGTAAATGGTAAAACACTCTCCCGTATTGATACTATGACAGAAAAAATCCCACAATGCAAAAATAATAATCTAGTTCTTGCATTGTGTTCCTTTTTCCATACCATAGAGTGATTAATATAGACAAAACGAACTTAGATTAGAATTAACTCATATACAAAATAAAAGACACTGTTATCTATCGAATAAACAGTAGCCCACGCCCTCATATAGCGTATAATACTATATTAAGATAACAATGTAGCTAATGATATAATCAAATATTTTGTGAACTGAAATGAAGGGAAAATTTCATACAAACAAGTGCATATTTTGTGAACTGGAGTGAAAGGAAAAACTCACATAATCAAGTGCATATTTTGTGAACTGAACTGAAGGGAAAAACTCAGCAAATATACTTCATTCTGTTGCTACGATGGAAGACTGGTTAGGGTGGGGCCATTCGGGACGCTAAAAACTGGTCCAGGAGCAGCGGCCTTCAGCTGCTGCGGCGACCTTGAACTTTTTCTTCAAACTCCTCCCGGATTTTTTGCTGAAACTTCTATGAGACGAGTTTTGGGATCTGTCCCTATCCAGTGCACGGGGCGATCCATCCTCTCAAATTGGAGCATTTTAAATCGGTTTTATGGAACCTTCTATCTATGTCTCCCGCCTTCGTCTCTACCTCTGCCTCTGCCTTGGTCTACGTTTTAAATAAAAAAATAATCAAAAAATAAAAATTATACTTAATAAGACTTGACGAATCGCAAACACGCAGACACAGGGCGTATATCAAAACAACCCACACTCTCATAAAAAAAAAAAAAAAACAGTGACAAAATACACTCGATTCTTTAAAGCATATTCAAATTCTCCTTGATTTCGCTGGACTATTTTACCATACGGGGAATTCTCCACTTCCTGCATAATTTCAACGTTTGATATTAATCTTATTTCTTAGAATAGAAAAGAATGTTATGAATTTCTATTCATTTTAAATTTCAAAATGAAAAAAATATAACATCGTCTAGGAAAATTGGAATCAATGCGAAAGCAACAAAACTTGGACCAAAATATTTTATAAAAATATATTTACATTAAAAGATTCTATATCATTTACATAATATCATTTGTATGATTATTCGTGGTATCTTTTTATAAATGGGGGAGTGAAACCCAGTATTGGAATAGTAAGCTAATATAATCTTAGGGAAATGATAATGAAAAACTGTGTTTTCCAATCTGATAATAAAAAATATATAACATCAGTTTTGAAATAAAAATATAATAAAATGATATAGAAATAATATTGAGAATATATAATAATTTATATAAATAATATGTTGTTATAGTTTATGTACTATACAAATATTGAAGAATAGTGTGAGGAAATTGAAGATAATTTGGATGAGGGAGATAAACATTGATAACATTCTACATAAGGCTCATGTACCACAGAATGTTATACTTTCTAATCTTCTTGAAAGATATAATATATATATATATATATATATATATATTAATATATATATATATATTTATGTTTAAGTGTTTGTATAACAAGACAAACAAAAAAATAAGCTA
>NC_051402.1:954915-964915 GCF_015228065.2 Penaeus monodon
TGAAGGGAAAAAAACTCAAAAATATACTTCATTCTTTTGTACGAGGGAAGACTGGTTGGGTGGGCCATTGGGGACGCAAAAAAAGGCCCGGGAGCGCGGCCCTTTTCAGCTGCTGCGGCCCCTTTGACTTTTTTTTAAAACTCCTCCCGGATTTTTTGCTGAACTTTATGAGACGATTTTGGGATCTGCCCTACCAGTCACGGGGCGACCACCCTCTAAAATTGGAGCATTTTAATGGGTTTTATGGAACCTTTCTATTTGTCTCCCCCCTTCGTCTCTACCTCTGCCTCTGCCTTGGGTCTACTTTTTAAAAAAAAAAAATAATCAAAAAAAAAAAAAATTATACTTAAAAAGATTGACGAATCGCAAACCGCAGACACGGGCTTATCAAAAAACCCACTTCAAAAAAAAACAGTGACAAAATACACTCGATTCTTTAAAGCATATTCAAATTCTCCTTGATTTTCGCGTGGGTATATTTTACCAAGGGGGAATTCTAAACCCACCCCCGATGGGTCCCCCTGAAAATCCTTTCTTAGAAAAAAAAAGAAATGTATAAACTTTTTTCAATTTTTTTTAAATAAAAAAAAAACCCTATAACCCGGTTTTGTTGTGGCAGCCAGGGACGCAACATAACGTGACCCACAATGATTTGTTATACTTTACTGTTAAGTATTTGCTTCATTTCATTTCATTTAATTTCATGTTGTGTTTGTTTTTATCGTGGTATCTTTTTATCGGAGAATGGGGGGAGTAGAAAGCAGTATGTGGAAAATGTTGAAGATAATATAATGATTAGTGGAAATAGATAATTGAAAAAATGTGTTTGTCAAATCGATGATAAAAAAAAGTTATAACATCAGTTTTGAAGGAAAAAAATTAATAAAATGAAAGCAAAAAACTTGAAGAATAAATAATAAAAAAAAAAAATAAAGTTTATAATAAAAAAAAAAATCTAATAGAATACATAATAACAAAAACATACTTGAAAAAATAGATCGTGAAAGAACAAATAATAAAATAAATTTGGATGAGGAGCAGCACTACCCTTGGATAACCCCGCTTTTTACCCCTAAGGGCCCCTTATACCCCCCCGAACTTTGGGGTTATCTTTCTCTCCTCTCTTTTAATATATATATTTTATATATAATATATATATATATAAAATAATTTTATATTATTTTTTTTTTTTTGGGGGTGTGTTTTGTGTGTGTGTGTGTGTGTGTGTGTGTTGTTTGTGGTGTGTTGGTGTGTGTGTTGTGTGTGTTTTATATATTTTTATTTTATACAATGTACGTTGGATAGGGTTTTAGCAAGCATTTATATATTTTATATATTATATATATTAAAATATTTTATATATATAAAATATATAATATATATTTTATACCACACACACACCCCCACACACTAAAGCTAAAATTGATATAATAATTTTTTTATTTTTGCGTTTTTTTTCACCCCATTTCATAATTACAGGTTGCCTTTTTTATTTAGTTATAAATTTTAATATATATCAAAAATATATATATATATATAATATATATATAAATTTTTAATATTTTATAAAATAATTATTTTATATAAAATATATATATATATATATATAATTTTCGATTTTAAGGGGACGAATTTTGATTCTCAGTATGGTATCGAAGGTCATTATTCATATAATTTCAGCATTTGATGAATGAAGGTGATTCCATTTTTTGACCTTTAGATACAAAACTGTTTTTCTTCTTTTTATAAAAAAAACCATCACTCCAAAAAATTTTGTTCCAGATCTTTCTTTCCCAAAATACCCCAAACAGTTTTGGTTCAAACTAGACTGGTTTAAAAAAGTTTCTTTTAAATATGATTTATAAGGTGATAAAAGTTAAAAAAAAGTCTATGAAAACCATGGATTTTAGGTATTATTCACTTCGCGCCTGAACCACGTGATCTGGGTGGGCCCCTATAAAAAGTTCTCATGTGACATTTTCTCTTTTTGTTTTTGTCGGTTGTGTTTTTTGTTGTTACCCCCTATTTGCTGCCTGTGAATTTTTTTTTATTACGTTGTTGTTGCGTTGTTGCATAAAACAAACATGACGGTAAACAAACAATTTTTATGATTTCACAAGATAAAGGGAAAATATGATTCCAATTTTTAATAAAACATATGTAATTTTTTTCCTTCAGTATATTTCCATATAAAGGAACATACAGAAAGCATGAAAAAGGGGGGAAGGGATATTTTTGGCCCAAAAATTTGAAAAAAGAAACGATTTTTGAAAAATTTTCGTTTACAAAAGCCCTGACGTTTTAGAGAGGTCCTGCGCAAACGCGTTTTAGCTGTCGAATTAAAACAGAAGTTTGGTTGGGACTTTTTACCAAATTTTTCGAAATTTTTTTTAATTTTTGGGTGGGAAAAAGCACACACACACACACACACACACAAACCACACCACACACACAACCCCACACACACACACACACAACACCACACACACAACCCAACCCCACCACACACACAAAAAAAAAAAAAAAAGAACCCGAAAAACCACAACCACAACACACACACACACACACACACCACCAACATATTAAATTTTATAAATATAATTATATATATATAATATATTATTATTTATTTATTTATTACACACACACACACACACACACCACACACACACACACACACACAACACACACAAAAAAAAAAAAAAAATATTATATATATATATATATATTAAAAATTAAAATATATATTATTATATATATATTTATATATATATAAAAAAAAATTTTTAAAAAAAAAAAAATTTTAAACACACCAACAAAACACCACACAAAAACACACACAAAAACACAAAAAAAAACAAAAAAAAAACACCAAAAACAATATATAAAATTATTTTATTAATTATATATATTTTTTTTTTTTTATGTGGGGTGTTTTTGGTGTTTGTGTGTTGTATGTTTGGTTTTTTGGTTGTTTTTGTGTTTGTGGGGGTGTGTGTGTTGGTGTTTTGTTGTGATTTATGATTAAAGCAGTATCAAAACATATATATTAATATATTTGGATTTTTTTTTGGTTTAATAATGTTTTATGTTGTTAATATTTTATATTAAAAAAATAAAATACAACAAAAACACACACCACATAATAATAAATAAATAAATAAATAAAAAAAAAAAATAAAATATATATTTTATCATAATGAAATTTTAATCTAAGTAATTATATAAAATTTTAATTTTTTTTTAATGAGGAACTATTAGCCCCCTTTTTCGCACGATATTTTAATATATATTTCCCAAAGCAATAAAAACAGAAAATTATGATAACATTTAAAATTTATACTAAATTATATAATATTTAAAAAATTAAAAAGATACAATACTGGAATCCTGATATTAATTTTCCAGGACATTTTTTTGAAAGGAAATTTCAATTACTTTTATGTGGGAAATGTCGCAGGTGGGTAATAAATTTCCCCTTAAGCCTTTTCATTAATGGGGATGTTAACCGTAGTTTTTTTGGGGTTTAAAAAAATTGAAAAGATTAATTTATAAAAAAATTGAAATAAGGAAAGTCTTTAATTAACCATCGGTTTGATGGGGTTTTAGTCTTTTTTGGTTGGGGGTTGGGGGGTGCCCCCCTTTACAAAAATTTTCCGGCATAAAAAAAGTTGGGATCCTGGCGATTTTTCGGTTGTTTTTTTCTAAGGAAAAGGAAATTCCCGAGACCGTTAATAAAGGGTTTTAGTGGGATTTTAATTAATTCCCAAACAAATAACCTAATAAAAACTTGCTCACACCCCCATTAAAATTTAAAACATATTGGATATTAAATATTTGTTAATTAATTTAAATTTTAATTTTTAAATTTATTAATTAGGCATCCATAAAATTAATAAAAGAAAGAAATGAAAATTTTTTTCCCTTTTATTTTCCCCTTGGGTTTGAGGTCAAATGGTGACAATTCCCTATTTCCCCTTCCCTTCGGGAATTGCCTAGGGATAAAGGGCTTTTTAATAAAATATAAAAACCCTTTTAAATTTTTCTTTAAACATTGCCAAAATACAAAAGTTTATGCCTCTTTGACATTTTGAAGTTCTCAGTTTAGTTTTTTTATTAATTTTTTAAAATGCCTATGTTTCGCACTAAAAATTTAAAAATTAATTTCTCCCAAAAAAGGATAATTCTTTCCTTTCACTTTTTAACCGACAATTTGGGAATAATTGATTTTTTTAGGTTTTTTTGGTTTGGTTTTAAAGATGAATTATATTGAAAATTTTTATTATATATATAATAATTAAATATTTAACCCAAACGGGTTTTTAAATTTTCCTGAAAAAACCTGTTCCCAAAAGAGTTTTTTTGTTTATATTTTGGGATTTTTCGGGAATGGAAAGTCACGTTAATTCCTTTTGGAACATACGTCTATTAAAAGGGGATCCACCTTATAAGGGTAAAAGGGGTACTAAAGTTAGGGTTGCTTTTAAAGAAGCGAAAGGAAGGGGGGGGCATTTCATTTTGGGGGTCTTTGAAAGGGGAAGTTTTAAAAAAGGGCAACATACCCCAAATTTTTTCTTTGGTCCATTTTATTTTTTTCCCCGTGGGGAGGCCCCAATAAATTCCTGCCCTTTTTTTTCCTAAAAACCCCCTGTTGGGGTTTTTTTTTGGGGGGTTTGGGGCCCTCTTATACGGGGTGACAAAATCCCCTTTTTTTTTTTTTTTTTCGGGCCCCCGAAAAATTTGCCCCCTTCAAGCGGGGGGGAAGGGTTTTCAGAGATTTTTTTATGTATTTTGGTTTTAAAAAATTGTGGGGGGGTTTTTGGATAAGTTTTGGGGAATTTGCTATACTAAATTGTAAATTTTTGAACCCCCCTTGGGTTTTTTACCCGCAAAACTTTGGGAGTTTCTCTTTTTTTTTTTTTTTGGTTTAAGTTATAATTTTATTTTTAAAAAATAATTTTTGGTATAAAAATATTTTTAAATTTATAAAAATTTAAATAAATTACCGGCAGCCTTTTGATATCTTCTTTAAAAAAAAGGGAAGAAATTTTAAAAAGTTTTTTTTGTTTTGGTATTTCCTTATTAGGCATTTATACCCGGGGCCAAAACCAGTTCCAAACCCCTTAATATTTTTGGGGTTTTTGTGTTGGTTTTTTGGGTATAAGACAGCGGGGAGGGGAGGTTAAACCCATTCTAAAAGCGAGAAAGTTCAAAATTTAGCAAATACTCCCATAAGAAAAATTCTTAAAGACATTTTGTATTAATATTAATGGGCATTAAATATCTAATTTTATCTTTTTCTATCTTATAGAAAAGAGAAGCAAAAATAAATTATAACAACGAAGTTCGGCGCAGCCGGTAAAGCATTTATAAAGAAGGGGAAAAAACTGGCGGAAGGCAGGGCCCCGGGGGGAGGCGAGGGTCAGTACAGTTTTTAAGAACGGTCCTTTGCCCCCCCATTGTCCTTGACCCTTTACTAAACATAAGTCTCGAAAACATGTTTTTAGAAAAAGAATAGGTGAAAAAAAAAAAAAAAAAAAAAAAGATTTATACATTAACCCCATTATGTTTATCCATAACAATTTATGCAGTTTTATAACTTTTTATTTGATTTTAAATTAATGTATTATATAATATTATTGTAATAAAAACAAAATATATAAAGACGTTCAAAATTATGGAAAATATTTATAATAATATATTATATTTATAATATATATTATAATTCACATTTTAAAAATAATAAAACAAATAATAATAATTCCCTTCATATCAAAACTAATATCATTTATGTAATAAAACTTTTGAATGAGTGTTAAGTTGGTGGGCCCCGCTGGCGGGGAAAGTACCTATTTAAATAATTTTATTCACCAATCCTGCCCAGGAACCGGCCCACCAATCTTTGGGGTTCCCCCCCAAACCCCGTGCTTGTAGGACAGCGTCGCCAACGCCTCCCGGGTCAGTGGCCCCCAGGGGCTAAGAGAGGCGCGGGTTAGCCCCTCCCCGTTTCCCACCGCCCCGCCGCCTTAAAACACGGAAGTCTGGCCAGTCTTGTTCGGGGGGCGAAGAGCGCATGTTCAACCCTTGTTTAAAAAGGTCCGTACACTGGTGTGCCGGGACCTTAGGCCCTGAGACACTCACCATAGATTCCTGGGGTAGTGGGAGGAATTTCGAAAATTTGGGTGCGTAACTTATAAGGCCGCACTTTTGGGGGCAGGGACTATTTGCCGAATCCGGCAGCCCCTACTGGAGAAGAAAAAAGGGGAGGGAAAATACCCCCCGTGTCGGTTTAATAGCTTGATCAGGACAAGGCTAATAGGTAATGCCCGTCCCCCAAGCCCAGTTCCCTTACAAACCCACTAAAAAAAACATCCTCCAATGCACTTTAAGCCCGTAAATTTCGGCCCCCGATGTCTTCAATACTTCTTACACCAAAAATCTCCCCGATGGGAAAAAAGAAAATGGGTTCCCCTGCTGGGCCCCCGGTTTTTCCTTCCCATAACGTAAAAAGGCGGTGGTCAAAATGGGAAGAGACGGACGGTGGAGGCCCGTCCAGGGTAGGCCCAGCAAGACGGAGGGCCCCAGCGCCCTCCCCATGGCCGGGCCCCTTTTAAAACCCCGGGTCTGGGCCCCTTTTTTTCCCCCAAGGGAAAAGGGGGGCACGGCCCCCCCCCAGCGTCCCCCCCCCCCCCCCCAGCGGGGGTTTCCCCTTCCCCCCCCCCCCCCATTGGGCCCTTTTCCCCCCCCCCCCGGTTTGCCCCTGGGTCAAGAGCGCTGTCCCTGGGCCGTCGTGGCCCCCCTACCCCCTCAGGGCCCCGAACCTCCATGCCCCCCTGAGCGCCTCACGTGGGAGGCCATTCCACGCACAAGAGGGCGGGCCGTACACTTGGGCCCAACTACGGCGGCCCCAACACCCGTGTGGAGAGCAGGGACTATCTGGGCCGAACCTCTGGCAGCTTTGCCTACGTGGCCCAAAGGGAAAAGTCCGGGTTTAGGAAAGTACGCCGCCCCCCCCCGGTCCGGCTTCAGAGTGGCCCCCCTTGACCTGGGAGGACACGCCCGCCGTAGCTCAGGTCAAGTCCGCCCTCGCCCGCGCCCACCAAGCCGCCAGTTCCCTGGTCACAACTGCATAAACCACAACATCACTACACAGATTGCACTTTAAAGAAACTGTAAATATATACAGTAAATGGAATTAAGGACTCTTTTTATTAATTCCCTTCTAAAAAAACCAACCCCCAATTTTAAAAAAAAAGGGTTTTGGGAAAAAAAAATTATATAAAATTTTTTTGGGATTTTTCCATTTAAAACTTTGCCCCCCTTTTCCCCCCTTTTCCGTTACCCCCCACCCACCCCCCTCTTCGGGCCCCTTCCTTTTCCATTTCCCCCCCTTTCCCGTTATTCCCCCCCTCCCTTTTTTCCCTTTTTTCCCCTTTTTTTGGGCCCCCCCCCATTCCCCCCCCTCTTTATTTTTTCCCCTCTTTTTTTATCTTATTCGTTTTCCCCTTCCCTTTTTTTTTCCCCCCCCTTTTCATTTTTTCCCCCTCCCCTCTTTTTTAAATTTATATAAAACCGCAAGATATATAAAAAACCCTATTTTTAATGAAAAGAAAAAAAGATTAAAAAACCTTTTAAAAGGGGGAAAAAATAACTTAAAACCCTTTTTTTCTCACAAAGAAATTTTTAATTTTGTTTCCGGTCAAAAAATTATTTTAAAACTAAAAAGGGAAATTTCGTTTTTTTGCTGCATTCTTTGCCATTAAAAGATTAAGAGTTTTCTTTTTTATTTTAAGGAAAACGTGAAAAAAGGAAAAGGGTTTTTATCCTTCCCCTTCTGATTTCTATTTTTGTTTTAACATAGGGAAAAAACGGGAAAAAACTTTGTTTTTAAAATTTTTTAAATACACAAAGGTTTTTTGGGGGGGAATAAAAGGACCTAAAATTTTCGGTATTTTAAATTTTTTTAGGGTTGCATCCAAAACGTTTCCCTTCAGAGATCATAAGGTTTAAATTTTTTTCTGTTCGTTCTCAATCCCCTTTCCCAACAAACAACAAAAAACAAAAAATTTATAAAAGATAAACCCAAAAATTTAACATTTTTTAATTATTTTAATATAATGGAAAAAAAGAAGGAAAAAAACCTTTCAGGGACCCCGTTCCCCCGGGGCCCGGGGCCCCTGGTCAAAACTTTTTCTTTGCTTTTTTTATTTCAAGAAAACGCAAGCACAGCAAATATTCGCCACCGAACCGTCTGTATTTAACGTTTCCAAACACTCCAACTATACGGATAAGATTAGTCAGTGCGGCAGCTTTTTAGCTTTGGAAGTAAACTGGAAAAAAAGTTTATATAAAAATTATGCGAAAAAACGAAAGGAGGCACAGAGTACGAATTAAACTGGAAATCAACAATATTTTGTAGAAATGGAAAGAAATAGCCTAGCATAGAAGGACAGTATTTTATTATCATCATTATTATTTGTATTATTATTATTGTTACCATTATTACCGTTATTATTATCATGCTACGAAAAAAGAAAAATTTAAAAAAACTTCACAGTTCCAAGAGAATTATAGTTAGGGACCCCTGGCGTCCGGGGGTGTACCCGTTGCCTGATAATTTGCCAAAAAATTTCATAAAAACGATTTAAAAACCTCCTTTCATTTTTAAAAGGCACGGTGGAAACCTAGTACCCTTTCTCCCAATCCTCCTCCGCCCTTTTGTTTCCTTCGTAGTTACTGTCTTTAAACGAGTGGAGGTAGTGGGGCGGCGAATGGCCCTCCTCTGCCGCCCCCCTTTTGCAAGGGCCCACCACGAGCGCCCTGTTTTCTTTGCCCGGGGCGGGAGCAGGTGACTACACAGGTGACGTCATTTACCTTCCTGAGTATTGCAGACTATGGCGCAGGTTGTGTCTGAATATTCCAACCAACGTTAGACCTCGTCTCCAGGAAAGAAAGATCATAAAAACAGGTATTTTTTCATACTTGTGCGGAACAATACACGAACACACAAAACACCACCACAACACAACACCAAAAACCCCACCACACACACAAAAAAATATTTTATATTTTTAAAAAAATATATATATATATAAAATTATATATATATAATATATTATTAAAAAAAAATGGAAGGCCAAAAAAAAAGTTTTAAAATTAAACCTCAAACGTCAAGTTAACTGTGTCTGAATAAAGAAAACGAAAGGAAGGGAAAGCTGGCATTAATCTTTTTGGGCCCCCCATTCCGTAGACAAGTGGGGGGTCTAGCCCCGCCCGGGTAAAAACTACCCCTCAATATGTGCCTTGACCATAAAGAAAAATCTATGCCAAGGTCAGGGAGGTTTTGAAAATATCCCATATGCGAACTTACCCCGCCCGGGGTTCCCAGGGGGAAACCCGCGTGTGGGACTCCTCACGTGTGCAGCTGGTGTGATCGGTGAAACCCCTTTCCTTACCCGCCCTGGTGTCCCCCACCAGTAACCTCCGGGGGGAAGTTGCAAAAATTCTCGGCCTGGGGGGGTGCGAACCCCCGACCCCCTCGGGTGAAGGCGACACGTTACCACTGTACTAGCCCGGAGGCTTCAACGGTGTTTGCGGAGACAGATATTAATATGATTAACCTCAGAGCTCGTTAGTGTGGGTCTTGGGGAAGGCATGCACGATTGTTGGAAATGTTGCAGATGAATTAGAAACCATGGAAAATATTGGAGACACGCTGCTTGTTTTTCCAACTTCCAGGCAGAGAAACAACTTTAACAGCCTGCCACTCTTGCCCTCATAAACAGATTTTGTCATGTAGCTCTGCCATAGAATTGTTTCCGGAAGTGATTTAGTAAAGGCACAGTACCATTATGGTATAAAGAGGCTATCATCCCCGTTCCAAATCCTAGTAGGGAACGTCGAGAGAACATCAAATCTGCACCTGCAAGCTGATTAAGAAAGTGATCAATTGCAGATTTTTTTTAATGGGTTAAGGAAAGATGAGATCGACCACTGGCGT
>NC_051402.1:969915-1020508 GCF_015228065.2 Penaeus monodon
CCCCCGACCCGGGGCATGGTCATTCCCCCGGAAGGGGAAAAATTTTTGGGGGGTTTTTTTTTAAAAGGGGGTTTTTTACCAGGGTTCTCGCCCCATTTTTAAGGATCCCAAACCTACAGGCATCAAAAGGGGAGCCTGGTTTTTACCCTGGCAAGTACGATAGACCTATCTAGCGCTTAAGAATTGTGGAACCCTGGGTTTGGCGGGGGTTTGCTTGCAACCCACTCGACTTAAAAAAAGGGGTTTTTACTCGGTTTGGGAAACACTAGGGAGATCCTGAGATCAGGGGAATTCCCACACGATTATTGGGCCTGATACAACCTTTTTACTGGTACGAAAATGCTTAAAGGTGGTGGGGGGTTTCGAATTCTTCCCTGTTAAATTTAGGGGTGAGGCAGGGGTTGGGCCTTTCACCCACACTTTTCACCCCGTATGGACTGGATAATGAGTCTACCAAACTCGAGTGGGGCAAAAAAAACTTAGGCCGACCCAATGTTCTATCCTGTTGGGTCCTTGGATTACTGGTGGCGGCTCTTGATCATTTAGCAAAGAGGGGAACCCCTAGGCCCAGAGGGCCCCCCTGGCCAAGACCAAATTTAGGACTTTTTGGGGGGGTTAGGGGAATCCTTCAGTCGCCTGCTTGTGGCGGGATTGAAGTTTTCAGAGAGTTTTATATACCTTGGGAGCTAGTCTATCTCGGGCTTCAGACCAAAAATCAATGAGGTTACGCAACAGGGGCCTGAACTTATCAAAAAAGCGTTTGGGGATGTGGTACCTATGCAGAAGGACCAAACTGCGTGTCTTAAAACCCTTGATACTGCCCGTTTTTCTCATGGGTGAAACCTGGCGTTATCTATGCCTTGGATCTGTCTTGAGCCCTTTTGTAACAATCCTTTGCCGGTCTAGGGTACGTTGGGGAGGACCACTGTCCAAATGGCATTAAAACCTAACTGGCATGGGCCTCTTTCTTGCATAATCCCGGGTCCCACTCAGGGTATATGGTCACCCAGTCTTTCCCGTGGCGACCCTCCCCATCAGGTTTTTTTCTCTCTGCGAGACAACCCTGGTGGAGGAGGCCGGGGGGCACCCAAGATCTGGGTTGGGCACTCGACGAGACCTAAGCAGGAAATTTGGATGGGGCCCTGACCTGCCTAGATTTGCCTCGAGGGTCCTTAGGGGTGAACGAAGGGTGAATGCGGCCAGCACCCCCGTGGGCTAGCCTTGATATGATTTATGGGATATATTATAAATTATAAATATATATAAATTTTTAAATTTTAAAAATTATATTAAAATATATATAATATAATGTTATAATATAATATATATAAATTTTAAATAAATAATATATTTAAAATTAAATAACATAACATATTATCTTAATATAAAACACCCCCACACCCCATTAAATGTATAAAAAAAAAAAAACAAAATTTTAAAATAATATTATTTTTAAAAATATAATTAAATTTTTATATATTTTATTATTAGAGTTCCTTTCCGGGGAAACCGGTGGCCCGCACTCAACCCCTGAACCCAGATTGCGCTGACCCGTCTGAGCCGATGTTCTCCGGGCCCCGCGGCCTCAATATAATTTTAATTATTTAAATTTTATATTTATATTTTTTAAATTTAAATGTTTAAAAATTTTATGTTTTTTTTTTTTTTTTTTTTTTTTTTTTTTTTTTTTTTTTTTTTTTTGTTTTTTGGTGTTGGTGTTGGTGTGGTTAATTAAAATTTTTAATTAATTTTTAAAAAAAAAGGGGGGGTGTGTGTGTTGGTGTGGTTTGGTGGTTTTGTGGTTTAAAAGATATATATAATTTTAAATATATATAACCTTTTTTATTATTAAAAATCTTTTTTAATTATATTATATATATAATTTTGGGGGTGGGGTGTGTGTTTGTAGTGGGTGTGTTTGGGGATTCAATATTAATTATTTAAAAATTTTTAAAAATATATATAATAATTATATATATATTTTTGTTTGTTTTTTTGTTTTTAAAAAAAAAAATAATATATAGATATTTTTATTATTATATATATATAAATATATATTATTTATTATTATATAAAAATATATTTTTTTTTTTTTTTTTTTTTTTTTTTTTTTTTTTTTTTTTTTTTTTTTTTTCTAAAAAGAAAGGAAAAAAAAAAAAAAAATAAGAAAGGGGGGGGGGGGGGGGGGGGGGGGGGGAAAAAAATAACAACCAAAACCCCAAAAAAAAAAAAAATAATTATATTATTTTATTTTATATTATATATATATATTTTTAATATTATTTTATGTATGTATATTAATCTATATATTATTTACTATATAAATATAATATATAATTATTATTTAATATATGTTTTTTTTGGGTTTTTTTTTTTTTTTTTTTGTTTTTTTTTTTTTTTTTTAAGATAAGAAAACTTAATAAAAATTTTATTTTATATATAATATATTAATATTTATATATATTTAAAATATTTTTATATATATTATATATTTTTATATTTTTTTTTTTTTTTTTTTTTTTTTTTTTTTTTTTTTTTTAAAAAAAAAAGAGATTTATTTTAAAAAAAAAATTGAGAGGAAGAGGGAAAAGGGGAGAGAGAGAGAAAAAAAAAAGGAATGCACACACACACACACACCCCACCAACACACACACCACACACCCTATATATATTTTATATTAATAATATTATATAATTTTATATATATATTCTATTATATTTTAATTTATTTTTTTTTTATATAATCTTTTTAAAAATTTAATATATATTTATTTAATATATATATTAAAAAAATATATATATAAAAATATATAATATTTTTTTTTTTTTTTTTTTTTTTTTTTTTTTTTTTTTCCCCACACACACACACACACACAATTTTTTGAGGAAAAAGGGGCGAGGGAAGATCCCCCCCCCCCCCCACACAAAAACCACCCCCCCCCCTAAACAACCCACTTTTCAAAAGAAAGGAAAAAAAAAAATTTTTATAAAGGAAAATTTTTTATTTTTTATTTTTTTATTTTTGTTAATTTTTTTTTTTTTGTTTTTTATTTTGGGGAATTTTTTTTTAAAAAGATTTTTTTCCTTTTGAAAATTAAAAAAAAATTAATTTAATTTAAATAAAAAAAAAAAAAAAAAAAAAAAAAATTAAAAATAATATAAAAAAAAAAAAAAAAAAAAAAAAAAAAAAAAAAATAAAAAAAAAAATTAGGGGCCCCCCACCTCCTTCAATTAATAATTTATTTATTTTTAAATTCCCCCCTTTTTTTAGAATAAAGGGGGTTATTTTTATTTTTTTTTTTACCCCCAATTCCTTTAAAATTGAAACCGGTTTTGGGATGGGGCATGGAAGGGGAGGGGGGGGGAGGGTGGAAAACGCGAAAATTTTTGTCTTTCGTTTTTAAGAAAGAGAAGGGGAAAGTTGTTTGGGGGGGGAGATCGGAAAGGTAATATGACGGGGCCCCCTTTTGGTATAGATTTTTGGTTAAGTGAGGGAAGGGGTTTTTGGGTGTTGAAATTTTTAAGGCGGTGTTTTTGATTTATATTTTATGTGGGATTAAAAAAAAGTAATGCTAAAGCTAAATAAAAAAAATAAAAAAAAAAAAATAAAAAGACAAGGGGAAAAGAAAAACAACAAAAAAGATCTTGGGAAAATATAAAGAAGGCAAAAAAAAAAATAAAAAAAAAAAAAAAAAAAAAAAATTATAAATCGTAAACCCCCCCACCAATTTCTTAAAAATCAAAAGAAAATAAAGTCAAAAAACGTTAAGAATTCCCTCCCCCTCCCCCCTTCCAGAACCCCGTTTTGCGCCCAAAAAAGGGTTTTTTTTTCCCGGACGATTGCTGCAAAAAGAATTTTCTGAATGTGTTTTAGAAAAGGGGGGATTTTTTAAAAATAAAATTAAATAAAACTAAAATTTTTAATATATGTGAAATATAGTGATTGATGATGAGTTTATGATGTGTTTTAAATAATATAATAATTAAAATAAAATTTAAATCTTTCAATAATAATATTAAAAAAATAAGATAAAAAAAAATAAAATAATAATTAAAATAAGTTTAAAAAAAACTAACAAAATTAATAATTAAAAATAATAACAACCATAAAAAAAGTATAATATAATAATAATTAATAAAAAAAAAAAATAAAAATATCTGAATGATATATATGATGTGATATAAATTATGTGATAAGATATAATAGTAAAAAATAAAAGAAAAAACAATAAAAATATTTTTAATGTTTAAAAATATAATAATAATATTAAAAAAAGATAAAAAAAAAAAATATAAAAAAAAAAATAATATATAAAAAATAAAAAATAAAAAATATAAAAAATAAAAATGATAATAAAATAATGAGATTTTGAACTTAATTTTGAAAAAAACCCAAGAAAAAGGGCCCTAAAGAATAATGAAAATAATAGCAATGTGAAATGATAAAAAAAGTAAAAAAAATAAAAAAAAATGTAAAAAATAAAGAAAGATAAAATATTACCAAAAAAAAATAAAAATATAATTTAAAATATAAAAATTAAAATAAATAATTAAAAATTTTAAATTTAAAAAATAGTTTTAGGGGGAATAAGAAAAAACATAAATAATTAGAACATTATTCCGGCAAAATTAATTTAAACCAAAAATAAAACCCCAAAGTAAATATATATTTTTTTATATTTTTTTTTTTTTTTCTTTTTTTTTTTGTAATTTGAAGGATATTTGTGAATTAAATATAAGATGATGTGCATAAATGTTAAGAAATATATCAAAAATTTTTTTAGATAAAATGATTAATAAATATTTATTTAAAATTTTTCCCTTATATTTTATCTGGATTAAAAAAAAATTTTTTTGTTTTGATTTTAAAAAAAAAAAATTACCAAGATCTTAAAGGAAAATTTTAATATAAGATTGGGGGAATTTTTATAAAAAACACTTTTTTTTCCTGATAAAACAAAGGGGGGAAAAGGTTTTCAAAAATAAACTTCCCTACTATTTTTAAATTTTTTAATTAAAGAAAATGAATGGGAGTTTACTGTTTTTCACGAAAAGTGAAATAGTATACATTGGGGCTTCCCGGATTTAAAACGAATTTGCTGTAAATCATATTTCTCCGGGGAAAAATTTTTTAAAAATTTTTTTTTTACAATCAAATAAAAATGTAATGTAATAATACCCCAATAAAATTTTAAACCAATTTGGGAAAAAGAAATTTACAAAATAAAAAATAATAATATGATATAATAAAGATTTGAAAAAAAATTTTTTTCATTTCATCTTATTGACAGTATATTTTTTATTTTTAAAAAAATTATTGGAAATTAAAAGAAAAATCTAAATATTCTAAACAAAAACCGTCTAATAGGGAATCCGAACACAGTATTCATGAAAATACGGACCTAACATTTTTAGGGTCAAATAAGGAGGTAGGGGGGTTTATAAGGGAAGGAGTATAACGGGGTTACAGTTTATAAAAATCCCGTTGTGAAAGGCAAATTAAAAATAATAAAATATAAATATAAAATAATAAAAATAATAAAAATATAATAATAATAAAAATAATAATAAAAAAAAAAATAAAAAATAATAATAATAATAATGATAAAATAAAGATCATAAAAAATATATAAGTAAATAAAGAAATTATGATAATAAAATAAACAATGATAAAATAATAATTAAAGATTTAAAAAATAACAATGATAAAAATATAATATGATAAGTAAATTTTTTAAAAAGGGGAAATTAAAATAATTTTATAAAACCCGAAAAATCATAGTGATAATAAAATGGGAAAATGAAAATTGTAAAAAGAAGAATAAAAAATATAAAAAGTAATAATAATTTAAAGATAATAAAAATAATAAAATAATATAATAATAAAATATTAATATTAATTAATAAAAAAAAATATAAAAACAAAATGATAATAATTATATCATAAAGTATGATGAAAAAAATAAAAATAAACAAGCCGAAAAAAAGAGAAAAAAAACTTTAAAAAACAGATAAAATAAGTTAAAAAAAACCAAAAAAAAGAAAAATATTGCAATAATAAAAAAATAAAAGCCCTTTAAAAGAAAAGGGAAAAAAAAAAATACATAACCCCAAATGGTTATAGGGGGGGGAAAACCCCCCCCGGGGGGAAAAAAAGGGAAAAATTTTTTTAAAAAAAAAAAAAAAATTAATTTTTTTTTTTTTTTGAAAAAACAATTCAAAAAAAAAGAAAAAAAATGGTATGATAAAACCTGCCTGAGCCAAAAAAAGTTTTGGGGGGAAAATTAGAACCAAAAAAAACCCCCGTAAAAAAACGGCCCGGGGATTTTCCCTTTGGCCCAACCCCCCCCCCCCCCCCCCCCCCCCCCCCCCCCCCCCCCCCCCCCCCCCCCCCCCCCCCCCCCCCCCCCCCCCCCCCCCCCCCCCCCCCCCCCCCCCCCCCCCCCCCCCCCCCCCCCCCCCCCCCCCCCCCCCCCCCCCCCCCCCCCCCCCCCCCCCCCCCCCCCCCCCCCCCCCCCCCCCCCCCCCCCCCCCCCCCCCCCCCCCCCCCCCCCCCCCCCCCCCCCCCCCCCCCCCCCCTTTTTTTTTTTTTTTTTTTTTTTTTTTTTTTTTTTTTTTTTTTTTTTTTTTTTTTTTTTTTTTTTTTTTTTTTTTTTTTTTTTTTTTTTTTTTTTTTTTTTTTTTTTTTTTTTTTTTTTTTTTTTTTTTTTTTTTTTTTTTTTTTTTTTTTTTTTTTTTTTTTTTTTTTTTTTTTTTTTTTTTTTTTTTTTTTTTTTTTTTTTTTTTTTTTTTTTTTTTTTTTTTTTTTTTTTTTTTTTTTTTTTTTTTTTTTTTTTTTTTTTTTTTTTTTTTTTTTTTTAGGGCCCGGGGGCTTGGGGTTTGGGCGTCGGGGCCGAAAGGGGGCGGGGACCTTGCCCCTGAGCCAGGGCGGGCGTGTCCTCGGCCAGGTCAGAGGGGGCCCCCTTTTGAAGCCAAAACCGGGGGCGGGGTACTTCCTCACCTGGACTCCCTTCGGGACCCCACGTGGGCGAAGCGGGGCCGGGGGTTACGACCAAAAGCCCTGCTCTCCAAGGGGTGTTTTGGCCGGGGAGGGGAGTGGCCGAAGGTGTTTTGGCCCCACCCTCGTTTTGGGAGTTTGGAATTGGCCTCCCACGTGGGGGACCTAAAGGGACGGCAGGGGGGGTGCGGGGGCCCCATGGGGGGCTCAGGCGGCGCCACAAGGGTCACAGGGACAGCGCTTTTTAACACAGGGGCAATTGCCACGGGGCCAAAGCGGGACCCAAAAGGGCTGCCCCCTTTGGGCGCCCGGGGCCTTTTGGGGCCACGAGGGGAAACCCCCCGGGAAAAAAAAAGGGGCCCCGGGCCCCCTTTTTTTCCCACAAAAAGGGACAGGGGCAGGGGGGGTTAAATATCCCCCAAAATTTTTTTACCCCTTTGGTTTTTTTTCCGGAAAAATTTTCCCAAAAAAAACACCCTTGGGAGGTTCCCCCGGGGGGGCCCTTGTTTCAAAAAATTTTTCCCTTGCACTCGCCCCAGGGAAAAAATTTTTGGGGGCCCCCCCGGGAAAAAAATTTTTTGGGCCGAACAGGGGGTTTTAAAAACCTTTTGAAAAAGAAAAAAAAAATTTTTTTGGTTAGTTTTAAAAAAAATTATATTTAAAATTTTCCGAAACAAAAAAAATAAAAAGGGTCACCCAAAAACAAAACTGAAAATTTTTTGAAATCAAAAAAAAATTTTTGAAAAAAATTTTTTTGGCAACCCCCCAAATATTTTTTTTTTTTCCCCTTAAAAACACTTTTTCCTAAATCCCCCCCCCCTATTTTTTGGGCAAACCCAACCCCGGGTGTTTACAAAACGATTAAAACCCTTCATTTGGGGGGGGAAAAATTGGGCCTTGGGGAAGGGGTTCGGGGCCGGAAAGGGGGGCCCTTCGGGGTTTCGGTTTAAGTGGAGGGGTTTTTTAAACCGCCCCGGTTTGAAAAATCTCCCCCTTTATATCCCTTGGGCCGGCCCCCTTCTTTCCCAAAACCCCCGGGCCCAAAAACCGCCCCCCCCTTTTCCCGCCCCATTTTTAAAAAATTTGGGCCCCCCCCAAATTTTTTAAATTTAAAAATTACGGTTTGTTTTTGGGCCCTTTTTTTTGTATGTATTATTTTTATATATTATATAAATATTTTAAAAATAAAAAATACAATAAAAAATATTTTATAAAATTAAAATTTTAAAATTTTGAAAATTGGTCTTATCGGGTTTTTCCCAAAATTTTTTATGTATTTATCTTTCCCCCCCCTTAACTCAAAAAAACACACCCCCACCCCAAAACACCAACAAAATTTTTAAAATTTTAAAATAAATAAAATAAAAAATTTTTAATAAAAAATTATTATTATATTAAAATAATACTTTAATTTTTTTAAGGGAAAAATAAAATATTTTTATATTTTTATAATTGGGGGGTTGTGGGGGTTAGGGTAAATTTAGGGGTGTGGGGGGTTACAAAAACAAAAATAAAAACCAACAAAATGCCACAAAAAATAAAAATATTTGGGGGGGTTTGTGTTTTTTTAATAAATTACCCGGGGGGCCAAACCCCCCGGGGGGGTTTTCCCCGAAAAGGCCCCCCCCCCCAAATCCCCCCCCTTTCGTTTCCCCTAAAACCAAGGGGGCCCCCCCTCTTTGGGGGGGGAAAGCCCCTCCAGGAAAAAGGCCCCCCCTGGGGCCCCATCCCACCTGGGGTAAAAAAGGGTTTCCCCCGGGGCCCCGACTGCCCCAACCCCCCTGATTTTCCTGGGCCCTTTCCCTAGGGGGGCCCCCCCTTTCCTTTCCCGGGGTTTTTTTTTTTTTCCCCCCAAAAAAAAGAGCCCCCCATTTGGGAACGGGCCCCCGGGGTAAAACCAAACGGGAAAAAAACGAGTTTTAGGGGGGGCCCCTTATAGCCCCCTTAAATTTTTGGGGCGGCCCCCGGTTTTATGCAAGTAACGGGGGCCCCAAAAATTTTTTCCGGGTCCCCCCCCCATGGTGAAAACCCCCGTGGGGTTTGGACACTTGGGGCCCCCCTTTCCAAACCCTGAAACCCAAAATACCCCCCAAAACCCGAAAGGGGCCTTTTTTTTTTACAAAAGGAAATGAAAAAATGAGCCCCCCTTTAAAAGGCCTTTTTGATAGGGGGCCCCCTGGGGTTTGGGGCCAAAAAGGGGGAGAAAATTAAGGCCTTTTAAAAAAAAGGGAAACCCTTGGGGGGCCCCTCTTTTTTTAAGGTTTACCGCCCCCCAATTTTTTCAAGTCCCTTCCTTTTTGGGCCCCAAAAGTTTTCCCGGGTTTTTTTTCCCCAAACCGGGCCCAGCCCCCAAAATTCGGGGCCCCACTAAAAATTTTTTCCGGGTTTTTCTGTTTTTTTTCCCCAAATAGCCCTTGGGATTTTACCCTCCCCAAAAGGGGGGGGTTTTAAAGCCCCCTGGGGGAAATTTTAAACCCCCGTCCTAAAACCGGGGCCAAGAAAAATTTTTAAACCCGACTGAACCGGTTTTTCCCCTAAAAAACCCCCCCCCAAAAATTCCCCCCCCGGATTTTTGGCCCCCTTTTGGCCCCTCCCCTTCTACCCCTTTTCCCGGGGGCCCCCGCCCCGCCCCCCCCCTTTTTGCCTTGGGGGAATAAAAAACCCCGGGAAGGGCCCCGCCAAAAGGTAAATTCCCCCCCCAAAACCCCCGGGGATACCCAAAAAACCCACCCGGCACAGCCCCGGGGCCCCATAAATATTCCCCCCGGTTTTTGGGTTTCCCTAGGGGGTTTTTTTTGGGGGAAATGGTATTTTCCCCCTTTCCCCCAAATTTTTTTTCCGAAAAGGGGTTTGCAAGTGTTAAAAAATTTTGGGTGCAGAACAAAAAACCCCTTCCCCCCCTAAAACCCCCTGGGGTTTAAACAGGGAAAAAAAAACTCGCACCCCCCCCAACCCCCTTTTTACAGCATTTTTTAAAGTACCAAAAATTTCCCCGTCTTCCCAAATGTTTCCCGGGTTAAAAATTCCCCCCAAGGCCCTGGGGGGTCCCCCCAAAAAAAGGGGGGGATTCGGGGGGAAATTGGCACCGAAAAAAAATGCCTTTCCTGGGGGTTCCAAATTTTGGGCCCTGCAAAGCCCCCCCAAAAACCCCAAATTTCCCCACAAACCGGCCCGTTTTTCCAAAAAGGGGCCCCCTCAAAAAGCCCCAAAAGGGGAAAAAGGGGGCCCCCCCCCCTCCCCCTGTCAAAATTTTTGCCCCCACAAAATGAACCCCAAACCTGCCCCCCCCGGGATTTCGGTTTCCCTTAGTAGGGGGGCCCACGGACCCCTTTTTTTCCCAAGAAAAAAATTTTGGGCAAAAAAACCCCTTGGGGGGCCGGGTTTTAATACGGGGAAACAGGGGGATACTTTACGAAAATTTTATTATTTTTAAATATATATAAAATATTATATATTTTTATATATTTAATTAATATTAAAATTTTAATTTAAATATCTAAAATATATATTTATATTTTTCTCAAAAATTTTTATTTTTAAAAAATATTTTAATATAAAATTATAATATATATATTTTTAAAAATAAGGGGGGTTGTTTTTTGTGTTTTTGTGGGGTTTGGTGGGGGGTTTGGGGGGTGTGGGGGGGGGTTTTGTGGGGGGTGGGGGGTGGGTTTGTTTTGGGGGTTGGGGGTTTTTTGTGGGGGGGAAATTTGTGTTTTTGGGGGTTTGGCCCACCCCCACACCCCACACACACACAAAAAAACCCCAAAACACACCCCCCACACAAAAATACAAAAATTAAATTAAATTTATATATATAAAATATAAAAAATATATTTAAAATTAAAAAAAAAATATATTATTTTATTTTTATTTTTTAAAAAATTTTTTAAATTTATATTTTTAAAAAATATTAAAATTTTTAAACTTTTATATTCCCAACAAAAAAAAATTGGGGGTATAAAAATTTTTTGGGTTGTGGGGGGGATTTTTTAAAATTCCCTAACCCTATATAAAAAGTTATACACCCACACCCCAAAACGCAAAAATTTTCAAAACCCCCAAAATTTAAAACACTACCGGGAGGGGCCAAAAAATTTTTTTTAAAATTTTATACAAAAAATTTTTTAAAAAATATACTTTTATAAAAAAAAATCAAAAAAAATTTTTTTAAAAATTATAAATAAAAATAAAATAAATTAAAATTTTAATACCCATTACAAAAAAAACAAAACACCCACTAAACAAAATACACAAAAAATAAACACACAAAAAAATCCCCCACATCCCACCAAAAAACCCCAAAAAAACGCAAAAAATTTTTTTTAAAACACTAATTTTTAAAAAAATCCCAAAATTTAATTTAATTTATTTTTTACCCAAACGGGGGGAACCAAAAACCCCCAATTAAAAAAAAACCCCCTAAAAAATCCCCAAAAACGAGCCCCTTTTCCCCCAAAAAACCCCTTTTTTTTGGTGTTAAAATTAAAACCCCTGGCCCAAAAAAAAAAAAAAATAAAAGGTCCCCCCCAAAAAAAAACCCCCCCCCAAGGTTTTTTAAACCCAATTTTTTTTCTCGCCCCCCTCCCTTTAAAAAATTTCCCCCCCAAACAAAAAGGACCAAAAAGGTTTTCCCCCGGGTGATCCCCCCAAAAATTAAAAAATTCCAAAAATTCCCCCCCCCGGAGGGGGCCCCTAGGGCCCCTTTTTTCCAAAATCCCCCCCCCGGAAAACCCTTCTTTCCACCCCCCCCCCCCCCCCCCTAAAAAAAAAGAAAAATAAGAAAAAAAAAAAAAGAAAAAAGATTCCCCTTCCCCCTCTTTTGAATATCCCTTTGGCCCCCCAACCCCCCTTACCCCCCGGCGGGTTCCCTGGGGGCTTTTTTTTTGGGCCCCAGGGGCCCAAAAACCCCGGGCCCCCTTTGGGGGGGGGGGAAAAAGGAAAACGACCATTGGGGGGGCCTTTGGCCCCCAAAACGACCCCCCTTTTTCCGCCCCCAAACAAAAACCCCATGAGCCCCTTTTTTGACCCCCGGGTTTTTCGGGGGTCCCCCTTTTTTGTGCCCTTTTGCCCCCGGGTACCCTTGTGCCCCCCATCCCCCAAAATTTAAAGGGCCCCCCCCAAAAAATCCCCCGGGGGCCCCCCCTGTTTCATACCCCGGTGGGGGGAGGAAATTAATTTTAAAACAGAAAAAAAACAAAGGGCCAAAAACCCCCTTTTTTTTTAACCCAATGGGTAAAAAAATCAAACCCCCCTTGTTGACTTTTAGGGGAATTTTAAAATTGCTTTTTTTTGGGTTTTTTTGGGTTTAAAAATAAAAAAAAACAACGCTTTTTACTTAAAAAAAAAAAAGTTTTTTTTTTTGAAACATCATTTTTATTATTTTAAAAACCCCGAAATATATAAAAAAAAACCCCCGAAAAGAAAAATAAAACCAAAAAACCAAAAAAAATAAAAAAGAAAAAAAAACCAAGGGTTTTTTTGGGGAAAAAAGTTTAAAGGACCCCAAAACACTAAAATCGAATGTTTAAAATTTTTGGTCCCCCCCCCTTATTTTTGGCCCCTTGGGAAAAAATATTGTAAGGGTTTTAAAAAAAAAGGAAATTCATTTAAAAAAAATTTTTTTTCCCCCAAAATTCCCTAAAAATACCCCCAAGTGAATTAAAACCCCCAAAAAACCACCAAAACCCCCCCACCCCAAAACACACATAAATATTTTTTATTTTTAATATTTTTATAATATAAAAATTTTTTGAAAATTTAAAATTTTTATATTTATATTTAAAAATTTACCCAATTATTATTATTTTTAATATATATATAAAATATTTTTAAAAATATAAAAATTAAAATTTTTTAAAATTATTATATTTAAGTATGTGGGGGGTGGGGGGGTTTGTTTGGTGGGTGGGGTTGGGGGTGGGTGGGGGCGGGGGGGAAATAAAAATTTATATTTAAAATTTAATTTTTAAAAATTAAAAAATAATATAATATATTTAAAAATTATTTAAAATTAATATTATAAAATTTAAAATATTTAAAATTTTTCCCCTTGTTTTATTTAAAAATTTTTTTTTTTAAAAAAAATTTTAAAAAAATTAAATTTTTTAATTTTAATTTATATAAAAATATTCCCCCTTAGGGGAAAATTATTATAATATATTATTTAAAAAAAATAAATATATTTTCCCCCTATGAAATTAAAAATTTTTAAAAAATTTTAAAATATTTTATTTTATATAAAATAAAAAATAAAAAAAATATATAAAATTATATTTTATATATATTTTTAATTATAAAAATATATAAAACCCCAACTGGGCCACCCCTACCCCACCCACCACCCAAAACCAAAAAATTTTAAAAGGGCCTAGGGGAAAAGGGGAAATTAAGATTTTTTAAAATAAAAATTATATTAAAATAAATATTTTATTTGAAAATATAAAAAAATATATATTTTATATTTTTAATTAAAAACATACATGGGGTTTTTTTGATTGGGAAGGGAAAAATCCCCTCGGGCCCAAGGGGGGGGCAACTCCCCAAAATAAAACCCCCTTCCCCAGAAAAAGGGAAATTTTTGGAGAGGGCCCCCCTTTTGCCCCTCCTTTGGAATAAAGGGGGGCCCTTTTTTTTAAAAAAAAAAAAAAAAATTAAAATAAAAAATAAAAACAATATTTAAAAAATATTTTAAAAATTATATAAAATATTTATAAAAATTAAAATTTTATATATTTTTAAATAAAAAATAAACACCCCCCCAACCAAATTATTTTTTAAAAATATCTTTTGTATTTTTATTTTAAAACCACTTTTTTAAAAAGTATAAAAAAATTGCAGAAGGGAAAAAAAAAAAACCATTTTTGGAAATGGGGGGTTAATAAAAAACCAAAACTTTTTTAAAGGGGCCCCCCCCCCTTAAATGAAAATGGAAAAAAAAATTTTTTAATTTAAAATTTATAAAAAAATTTTTTTTTTAAAAAAAACCTTTAAGTGAAAAAAAAAAAAAAATTTTTTTTTTCCCTAAAAATGTTTTTTTTTTAATAAAAACCTTGGAATCTTAAACCTCCCTTTTAAAACCTTTTTTAAATTTTTTTTGGGAAATTTTTCCCCGCAAAAAGTTAAATTTTTTTAAAAGCCCCCCTTTTTTTGGGTTGGGGAAAAAGCGGGGTTTTGGGGGGGTTCCCCCCGGGGGGTGACCCGATTTAATAAAAAAAGCCAACCCCACTGCGCCCCCCTTGCCCCCAAAAGCCCCTTCCCCCCCACCCCCTGGGCCCCCCCTTCCCAATGGGCCAACCCCCAAAAAAATAAAAAACCGGGACCTTTTTGAAAAAATATTGTTTTTTTTGGTCCCCCCCCAAATTTTTTTTTTAAACCTTTTTTTTTTTAATATTTCCAAACCCCCCGGGAAAGGGGTTTATAGAAAAAGATTTTTTTTTTTAAAATTAAGTAAAAAACTTTTTGGTTTAAAGGGTAAAAAATTATTTTTTCAAAAAAATTAATTTTAATTTTAATTTCAAAAATTTTTTTTTTTTTCTTTTAAAAAAGGGTTTTTTTTAAATTAAACTTTTTTGGGGCCAAAAGAAAAACTTTTTTCCCGGGGCGGGCCCGGAAAATTTACCCAGACGGGGGGCCCCCCCAAAAAAAAACCCTTTTTGGGCCCCCAGCCCCCCCCCCCCCCCCCCCCCCCAGGGGGGAACCCCCCCCCCCTTTAAGAAAAAATTCCCCCGGGAACCCCAGGTTTTTAAAACCCCGGGGGGGGAAGGGGGTTTTTAACCCCCCCCGGGGGCCCCCCCCTGCCCCCCCCCCTTGGTTTTTTTTAAAAGCCCCCCCTTTTCCTTTTTGGGCCCCTTTCCGTGGAAAGGTTTTGCCCCCCTGTTCCTGTTTTTAAAAAAAAAAACCCCCCCCCCTTTCCTTTTTGCCGCCCCGGGGCCCCCCCCAAATTTACCCCCGGGGGGGGTCCAAAGAGGGGGGGCAGCCTTTTTGGGGGCCCTTCCCTCCCCCTGCCCCCCCCTGGGGGAAAAAGTTCCCCCCGGGAAAATTTAAAGGGGGGGGGTTTTGCCCCCCGGGTGCCCCGGGAGGGGCCCCTCCCCCCCCCCTTGACCCCCCTTCAGGGCCCCCCCCTAAAAAACCCCCCCCCTCCCCCGGCCCCCCCCTTACCCGTCCCCCCCCCCCCACTTTGGGGGGGCCCCCAAAATTTTCCCCCCAACCCCCAAGACGGGGCCTTCCCCAATTAAAAACCCTTTTTGGGCCCGGACAAAACGGGGGGGCCCCCCCCCAAACCCCCCCCCGGTTGAGGGGGAAAAGGAGAAAAAGGGAAATTTTATTTTTGGGGCCCCGGGAAAACCCTTTTGGCCCCAAAGCTTTCCCCTACGGGGGGGGGCCCCCCGGGGGGAAAGCCCGCCCCCAGGTGGGGAAAAATTTACGGGGGCCCCCCCCCCCCCCCCTTTTTCCCGGGGTTTTTTAAAGGGGGGGGCCCCGCCCCCCCCTTTCCCCCCCCGGGGCCCAAAAAGACACCCCCCCGCCGGGGGGCTCTGGCCCAATTTTCCCCCCCCCATCCCCGGGTCCCTTCACCGGGTTTTTTTGGGCCTAGGGCCCCCCCCCCCCGTTTTTTTCGGGAAAAACCCCCCCTTTTTTTTCCCACCCCTACCCCCAAACCCCCCTCCACACGACCCACCCCCCCACCCCAGAAAAACCCCCATAAAAAAATTTTAATTGAAATAAAAATTTTTTTTTTCCTAAAAATATAATGCCCCCCCCCTTTTGTAAAAGGGCCCCGGTGGTTTTAACCCCCCCTATAAAAAAAATATATTTTTGGGGAAAATTAAAATGTGCCCCCCTTTTTTAAATTTTTTGGAGAAATAAAGGGGAAATTTAACAAAAACCCCCGAAAAAAAAGACAAAAAATAAAACAGTAACCCCCAACCGGGGGAAAAAAAATTCCCAATTCAAAAAATCAAAATTAATTTTTTAAAAAGAAAAATTGGAAAATTTCCCAATCCCCCACGGGTTCCCAATCCCAAAGGGGCTTTATGTACAGCAAAAAAAAGGATTTTTTTAACTTTTTAACGGGGGGGAATTAAGAAAAAAATTTTTGGGGGTTTAAAAACCCCAAAAAATTTTTAAACCCTAACCCCCCCAAAAAAAAATTTTTTGGGCCCCCCTTTTGGGGCAAAAAAATTAAATTAAAATATTTGAAAAAAAAAAATAAAAACCCCCCCCTGGGGGGGGGGTTAAATTCCCCCAGATTTTTTTAAAAAAGGGAATTGATGAAAAAAAAGGGCCCAATGCTTTCCCCCTGCCCCAAAAAGGGTAAAAAATCACCCCCAACAACCTTTAAACATAACCCCATAAAATAAAATTAAAAACCCCAAATTAAATTTTTTCTAAAAAATTCCCCCCACGGGGAAAAGGGGAAATTAAGGCCCCATTTTTTCCCCAAAATCTTTTTTTTTAGGGGGCTTTTTTTCCCAGGGGGCCTTTTTTTTCTTGCTTAAATCTATAAAAAAAATCAAAAAAAACCAAAAATTTAAGAAAAACGGGAAAGGGGTTTTTGGGAAAAAGGAAATTAAATTTTCCCAAAGAATTTTTTAAGATAAAAACAAAAACCCCATATACATTTTTCCCAAGGTTTGAAAATTTTTTTTGGAAAACCCCAAAAAACCCCCACAAAGGATTAAAAGGAAAAAAATTTTTTGGAAAAAAAATTTAAAATTAGAAAAATTCCCCCAAAAATCAAAGTTTTTTAGGGGTTTTAAACAAAAAAAAGATAATTTTAACCCCCTTTTCCCCGGGGAAAAAAACCCCCAAAAGGGCCCTTTTTAAACGAAAAAAAATAAATATAAAATAAAAAATAAAAAACCCTCAAAAATATTTTTTTTAATAAAAAAAAAAGACCCAAAAACCCAAACCCTTTCCCTTCCCCTGGAAACCAACCCAAAATTTTAAAAATAGAGTTAAAAAAACTAAACCCTCCCTAAATTATTCCGTGTTTTTCCCTCTAAAAAACCCAAAATGGCTCCCTGAAGAACCCGTTGCATACTAATCAAAATTGGGGCCCCAAAGATTTGATTTTTTAAAAAAAAAAAATTTTTGTCGCGCTGGATTTCGCTACCCCTAAACCGACATTTTTTATTTGTTCGTCTTTTCCCCCGATTTTCGAAACACGATTCTTTTAATTTTCCCTTTATTTGACTGTTTCCTTTTTTTTTTTGTGTACACTTTCCTATGACTTTTGCTTTGTGTATATAATGTGCCGGGGGGTTTTTCCATAAAGAAACCCCTCTCTTCTATTTTTGTGGGAAAATGGGGGCCCGAGAAAGGGGGATCCAAAACGAGGGGGGGAATCGACTATCAGGAAAAAATTTTGCTCGTTTTTTTTTTTTTCCAGGGCAAAACAGACATTATTTAATTTTTTTAATTTGGGAAAACCCTTTGGGGCCCCCGAAAAAGACCCCAAAATTTCCCCCCTTACACAGAACCTTTCCCTAGGGTTTTCGAACCAAAAAAAAAAAGGGGCCTTACGTTTCCCGGGGGCCCCCAATCTCTGCCCGACGCCCCTCCCCCCCCCCCATACCCCCCACCCCAAGCACCACGACCCCCGTCCCTCCCTCCCCATTGACCCTCCCCCTTCACCCCATCCTCCTCCCCCTGCTCCTCCCCCTCCTCCTCCTCCTCCTCCGGGCCCCCCTCTCCCCGCCCGCCCCGGAGGGGCCCTCTCAGCTGAAAAGGGGGTTGAAAACCCCCCCGAGTCGTTCCTTATCGGCGGAAGTCCCGTTCGATTCGGGGACGGGGAACGAGGATGTTTTTTTCCCCCTTTATTGGTTTAAAAATAAAAACCAAACCCCCTTAAATTTTTTGGGAAAGGGGAAAATTTTCAACGCCTTTTTTAAGTAAACCTTTTTTGGGGGGGGGGAATAACAGGAGGGGGATAAAAATTTTGGGGGTTTTAAAATACCCCGAAAAAAAACCCAAAAAAAGGGGCCCCAGAAACACAAGGGAAGAAATCCGGTGCGAGGGGACGGACTTTTTTTTGTTTCCCCAAAAGACACAAGCTTTTAAAAAAAATTGCACGGGGAAAGCTCGGTGGTATGGGCTTGGTAAACCCAAGCAAAAAGGCGGAACAGAAACCGGTACTCCCGGTAGCATACCCCCCTTTGGGGCCCCTGTTTTGGTGGCTCCCGTATCTGTGAGGGGGGGTTTTGGGACCTTCCCTGGCAGCCCCCCTTTGGCGGGCAGGGGGGCCCCGAGGATTTTCTGGGATGAAAATTTTTTTTTTTCCCTTTTTTTTTTTTTCTGAAGTTTTCCCCTGTTGGCTCGGGGAAAACAAAACCCTCCCCGGGTTTTTTGGGGGGGCCCTTGTGGGCTGGCTAATTTTTTTTTTTTTTTTTTTTTTTTTTTTTTTTTTTGTAAAATTCAGAAAATTTTGGGAAGATGCCCCCTTGGGTTTTCCCCTTGTTTTTTTTTTTTTTTTTTTCCCAAAATTTCCCCCACTCAAATTTACCCCAAAACCTCTGGGTTTGTTTGTACCTCCCCCTACAATTTTAATGCCCCACAGCCTCTACTTTTCCCATGCTTCGGAAAAAGGGCCAACAACCTCTACCCCCAAATATTTTTGGTAAGACAAATTTTAGCCCCTGGAAACATTTTTTTTCGCAGAAAGTCACCGGGAAGAGCTAAAAATTCTTTTTTGCCCAAAATTTGTAGGGGAAATTTTGGGGTTTTGGGTTTTTTGCCCCGCTCACAAAAGGCAGGGGAAGCGGCATCCAGCCCAGCGAAAAAAAACTAGTGGAAAATGTTTTTCTTCAAAGGGAAATTTTGCTGCAATTTTTCCGCAGGGTTCCACGGGGGTTGGTTAGGGGCCTTTACCCATGGGGTATTTTAGTTTTGTAAAATTTTTAAGGGAAAGACAAAAAATTGGGCAAAAAAATGTTATAATGGCTTGTATGATAATCAAGAGCTAAAAAAAAAAAAAAATCAAAGAACAGAGAGTGCATGGTCCTGAGAATACTCTTCAGATAAAATCTTGCAAGGGCATGCTAAAAGGTTGCGGTTTTTTATTTCTCAGGTATTTTTTCCCCCCCCCCAAAAAATAATTTCCCCCCGCAAAATTCCATTTTTTTTTACGGGAAACCCCTTGCACCAAGATTAAATACTCTAACCCTTTTGCAGTTCAAAAATATTCCTCGGGTTGCCAGAAAGCCCCATCACCCCTTGAGTCTTGTTTAAAAAATGATTTAAGGCTGGATAAAATTTGTTTGGATTTATAAACTCTAAAAATGAGGATAAGCATGCCCCTGGAGCAGAGAATTAAAAACCTCTATTCTTGATTTCCCTTCTACCCCCGGGGCCCTTATGCTGCTAAAGGGAAAGATAAATTTCCCAGGCCTTGTTACTCTTTTTTGGCCAGGCTTTGGGTTCCCTTTTTCGGGGGAACTAAAGGGAAATGGTTCTACAGCAATCTTTTCCCAAATCCCTTTTTATTTATTTATTTTTTTTAAATTTTAAATTATTAATTTATTATTTTATTTTTTTTTAAAAAATTTATGAGGACCTTTTTTTTTGGCAGTTTTAGATTTTTTGGGTTAGATATTTTTTTTGGAGTTTTAAATATTCGGTAGGGAACCCGCAAAGCAAACTTAGACCCAGTAAGAAGTGGTGGATTAAAAAAAAAATTAAAAAAAAAGTGTTTTGAGGATTTTTGGGATAAAAACATCATACCCAAAAAAACCTCACAAAAAAATTTTGGTTTTTTTTAGACCTCCATCCTTCCACAACCCCCATCTCTGTTTTTTTTTTTTTTGGGCCATTGTGTGAAAAGAGCTTTTTTTTTCAAATTTTTGAAAAGGGAAAAAGGGAAAATTTTTTGGAACCTAAAAAAATGAAGTACAGATACCCCCCTTATACTCTAGATCACAAACCCCAAATAATCATTTACTGGGGTTTTTATTTTTTGCTTTTAAAATGGCCCTTATTTTTTTAATCCTCTTTTTGAAAAAAAAAAATAAACTATGTTTTTTTTTTTTTTCTTTCTTTTTGAGAGTATAACTTTTTATTTAGAGGTTAGTACATTTTTTCAGAAATATCTGCTTGCTGGAGCTTTTTTTACATTTTAAAACTTTTTTTAATTTGAATACTTAATCATTTTTCTATTTGATGAATTTTCTTTTGTTTTTAAGCAGTTAAATAAAATCTTAAATTTCCCATTTAAGTTTTTAATTTTTGTGTATTCATTAAATTTTCTTTTTTAAATTACCCAGACATTTTTTGGAGGCTGTCATACTTTTTAGGGGGCTTCCCCTCTGGAGAAATGCTTAATTTTTTAAAACCATTTATTTTTAAAGTGTTTTTTCCACACAAATTTAGACTGGTTTGGGGCTAAGAGTTTAAGAAGAAAATAACGGGCCTAACGTTTTGAAATTTTTTTTAGGGGGCCCCTACTTGTTTAAAACTTTAAAATATCATGGTGGATTGTTCTAAAATTGGGCCCCTTAAATATTAAGAAAAGTTTTTCCCCTGTAGTTTTCTGTTGGATTTTTGGATTTAAACTAATGTTTTTTTTAAAAACCCCTAAAAAAAAAAAGAAATTAAAAAAATTTTAGATTAAATTCAGTTTTTAAGATATAAAACCCAAATTTTTTCCTTCATCCCCTGAATTTTTTTTTTAACTTTTTTTCAGGGAAATGGCCTTTTGTATTGAGGGGGGGGTTAAACTACACATGAAGCTTTTTTTGCCCCTTTCATAAAAGATATTTTCCCCCAGCTTTTGAGGAGTCCCAAAAAGTCAGGGGCAAAAATTGGGTTTTAATTGAACAAGCTTTACTTTTTAAAAATTAAATTTCAAAATGATAATGATCCCCTTTTTTAAATTTTGGACATTGAATAATAAAAATTGTCTAACACATACATTTTATATCCTAAAAAAAAAAAGGGAACCAAAAAAAAAAAAAAATTTAAAATTTTTTCATGGGTTTTTTTCCTCTTCTACCCCCTAAAAAAATTCAATTTCAGGAATAAAGGTTTTTGGGCCCAAAAAGAGTTTAAAACTATGGGGGCCTTTCACCCGGGGGCTCCCTGTCAGCCCTTTCAGAGGATTTTTGGGCGCTGGCACTCTTTTGTAAAAGGCATTGTTCTCCCGGGGTTGGGCTTATGCAGAAAGGGCGTAAAACCCAAAAGTGAAGTTCTTTGTTATTTTTTAAAGGGGAAAAACGCCCAAAGGGAGGGGGCCAGGTAAAGGGGACCCGCGGGTTTTGGAAGGGAGGGCAATATAAAAAATAAACCAAACTTTAATTGAGGGGGTTAACTTTAATTTTCCAAATTGCAATATCAGTCCCCTTCCCCGCGAATCTTTTCCTTTTTTTTTTTGCTCCCGGGGTTCCCCCCAACGTTTACCTTTTGGTGGTGGGACACTCGCCCTAAAACAAAAAGGGAAGCTCCCACAAAAGAACCAAAATTTTTTAAAGGGATCAAAAGGGGTGAAACAAAAATTTTTAACCCTTTATAAAAACAGTTTTAATTGAGAATAAATGAGTTTTTTGTTTTTTTTTTCCTTTTAAAAAAACCCTAAAAAGAAATAGGGTTTTCTGTTTTCAGAAAACCAGTAAAACTGTCCTTTTGGTCAGCAGAAAAACTATCCACATCACTTTCTCCTTTACCCTCCTTGTTTTAAAAACTTTTTTCATTCCACTTAGAGAGGGAAAACACAAAGGGTTAATCCCCTTGGCCCCATTGCTGGGGGAAAAGGAGTGTTATTTTTCTAAAACCTGGAAAAAAGGGTTCCGGGCAAAGTGAAAACCTTTGCGGGTTAATTTCCTCCCCTTAAAATAAAAAAAAATTTAAAAACCTTTAAAAATGTAAATGTTTTTTTAGATCAACCTATTTTTTAAAAATCCTTTTGCTCCCTGGAATGGCCAATAAAATTACTTTCAACTGTTTTTTTAAATTTTCTTAATTTTTTTACACGGGTGCTCCATGACCCTTAACCCCATTTCCTTAATTTGTAAAAAATTAATATATATATATATATTATATATATATTTATATATATATATAATATTTTAATTAATATTATTTTAAAAACACTAAAACACTTTTTCCCACTTTTATTAGTATTTTTTGGTTTACATTTGAAAACCCAAAATGTTAGAAATAATGAAAAAAAACAATATTGATATTAAAAAAGTATTAGAAAAAAAAAGACCCCCAAAAATTCCCAAGGAATATCGGGTGAGGTAATGAAAAGGCCTCATTAAATTACCTTGGGGGAATAAGAAAATTGTGGGGGGCATCTGTAAAAATAAAAATTTTGATGAACTAAAATTCACAGTTATGTGCTTTCTTATTTTTTTCCGGGGCAGTAACGGCGAAAAACAAACTATGGTTTTCATAGGTATTTTTAGTAATAAAAAATAAAAATTGGGTTTTAAAAATTAAAAAACATAATAAACTTTGGGTTTTTTATTTTTGGGGAGGGGTTTACGGGGGTGGGGGGAAAATTTCCCTTTTAGGGGTTTAAATACCCCCCAAAAGTCTAAAAGGGTTTTTGGGGAAGGTTTTAAAGTTCCCCCAAAGGCAAAAAACACCTCTCAAACCGCAACCTCATTTAGTGCTGGAAACCCCATATATCACAAATTTAAGGATTGTGTTGGCAAAGTTTCCTTTAAATCGCCAAATAACAGTTTTTTTTAATAAAAAAGGGGTTTTTCCTTTAAAATTTTCCCTTTTGGGCCAAGGGAAAAACCCGCCCATTTTACCGTATTTGGGGGGAAATTAAACAAAATTTTTTTGTTTATTAGTTTTTTTTTTTAAAATGAGGTTTTAAAAAAAAGATATTCATATTTTTTTTTTTTCAGAACATTTTTTTTCACCTACTATAGTTTTCATTTACAGTTCTCATTTTTGAAAACCCACCCTTGAGAGAAACTTTTAGACGGGGTTTTTGGCCCCGGGTCTAAAATTTGTTTTCCAAATGGCCCCCTTTGTATGTGAAACCCCCCCCTTTGGGTTTCCCCCTTGGCCTTTCCTTTCGGGTTTTGGGTTTAAACGCTAAATTTGGGGTTTAGGAAATTCCCCCCGGATTCTCACTAGGGCACCATGAAGCAAAAAATTTCCCGGAAAAGGTTTTTTGTTTACTTTTAAATTTTGTGAAATGTTTTTTGGCTATTTTTTGATGATTTTATTTTTTTACCTCTTCAAATGATTTATTGCTTAAAAAGCCTATCTTTGTTCTTAGAGTGATCCAGTGGAGGATCCATTTGAAGATGCAGAGCTCGAAGCTTTGCATTTATCAGAAATATCAGTGAAGTGGGGGAACCCGGAGAAAAAACATTTTTATACTAACCCTTGGAAAAGAACCTAGCCCAAATTCTACTCCCCTTTTTGTGCTTCATTTTTTAAAGCCCCTGTTTACCGAAATTTTTTTCAGCTTTCTCTTTTTTTCTTTGTACTAGTGTACTAGCAGATGCTGTAGTTATATGATTTTTTGCTTCTACTGGATGTTAGCATTGTTTTGTTAATTTTTTGGGAAACCTTGCTTCCTATTTTAAGGCATCCCAAAAACTTTCCTTTTCCAAAACCCTTTTGCTGTGGGGGGACAAAGGGGGGTGTTGCCCTTGGCCAAACCCCAACAGCAGAGAAAGTCTTTTTTTTTAAAAAACAGGGCACACAAAAATTTTTTAGCATAAAGGTGGGGGGTTGTATCACTGTTTATGTTTCGTAAAAAAGGAAAAAAACTTTTTAAAGATAGGGGTTTTAAATAAGTGAACATTATTTTTGATTTCCCATTTTACAGCCCTGTAACTAGCTAAAAGAAAAGCGAAAGATATTTTATTTGAATGATAGATTAAGCTGTCTTTACAAGTAACTGTACTCAGCTGGATTTTAGTGCTTTACTTGTGACATCAAATTTACTTCAGCAGCTGTTCACACACCTTTTTAAAAGTTTGGAAAATAAAATTTTTTCCCTTTTTGATATATATTTACTTACTTTGGGTTTATTCCCTTTCAGGGGGAGGACCTTAAAAATTTTTGGGGATTATTTAGGTAGTAAAAAGGTTCTAGATTATGCTTGCTTTTTGCCCATTTTTTTAAAATTTAACCTTTTTTTAAAAATTTATGAAAATTGGAAATTTTTTTTTTTTTTTTCAAAATTAATTGAAATGAGACATGATTCAGTATGTATTTTTTTTTTTTTTTTTTTAAAAATAGTGAAACCACCCTCTCAAAGGGGGGATGATGCCCTTTTTCCCCAAGATGCTAAGAGGGAAAAAGAAATATCCCAAACAAAAAAAAGGGGTTTTTTTCATATTTTGGAAAATATTTCCATATGTTAAAATTCTTTTGGCTGGGATCAAAAAATTTTGGCTATGTAGGGGTTTTATTTAAATTTTTGTTTAAGCTTTTTTATGCCCTTTCCCAGAGTAAAACCCTAACCCTTTTAAATTTATTCGGGTTTATGTAATTATATTTGTTTTGGGGTTTTGAGACTTGAACATGGATTTTGACTATTTTTCTTGGCTTTGCAAAATGGGAAATCAGTGTTTTTTTACTGTTTCCATGACCACCAGACAGCGGGGGGGCTTCTTTTTTGATGACCCAATTGGCGGAGGTACTTCTGTCCCCCCCCAACCCACTCGGACTAAACCCATCTTGTTTCAACACAGAAACCCTGCCCCACCCCGGACCACTACACTGTTTTTTGGCTCACCCCATTACTTTGTGGGCCATGTATAATTGAGGACTTGGTACCAGTGCCCAAAAAGAAGGTTGTGGGTATAAATTGAAGGGGAAATTTTTTCTTTTAAAAATTGAAATGTGGTGCCCTAGGAAATTTGGGGAAAAGGTTAAATTTAAAAAAAATTTTTTAAAAAGTTTTTCTAAAAATGTTTATGGGAACAAAAACATACATTTTTCCCAGTACAAAAAATTCATTTTTTGGGGCCCTGGGAAATTGGGGAAAGTAAATTAAAATATTTTAAAAAAAGTTTTTTCTAGAATGTTTTTTTATAGGACATAACATACAAAACCCAAACCCAAAGGGCCCTTCGATTTTGTCAGTCAGGACAAACTAGTCAGACAAAATGTAACAAAAGTCGGGAAGTGCATAAAATTTCCTAAGAAAGTCATAGAATTTAAAACCATCTATTTGGGGAAATTTTAAAATATTTTTGTCTTTAAAATTGTTTTAAAAATACTCTTTTTTTTTGTTGCAAATTTTTTTAGGTTCCACAGAAAAAATTTCCCCCCCTTTTTTGAAAAATTTTCTCATTGAAATTTTAAACCCTTTTTTTTTTTATCTGTGAAAATTCCCATGGACTTTTTAAACCCTTTTTTTTATTCATTAATTTTTTTTTTCTTACACTTTTTAAAGGGAAAAATAAATATACCCCCTCTTTTTTGAAAGGAAAAATTTTTTAGAATTTTAAAAATTTTACCCTTCTGCCCTACATATTATTTTCACTACTTTAAATTGGGCACTTATTGTCATTATTTCCAAAAACCCAAATGTTGTGTTAATGTAAAAAATTTGGGTGTTTTATACCCTATTAAAAAATTTTTTCATTTTTTTTTTTTTTGGGCCGGGTTTATCTTAAACCAAAAGATTGGAGATTTAAACTTTTTCCCCATGGCCCCAAGAAAAGAAGTAGACACATGTTTCAGTCAATTGAGATGCGAATTTGCACTACGGGTTTTATAGTTGGCCCCTTGTTTAAATCAGTGTTTTTTTAACAAAGATTTTTCCAGGACCAAAAAATCACAGGGCCGCTTATGAAGTTTATTTTCTTCACATTCAAGAAATCTTTTTTGGTTTTTATTTTCATTTTTTTAAATGCAATTTTTTAATACAGCTTGGGGGCATGAAATTCATGGAAAGATACGGGATCCCTTTAGCCTAGCTTAAACCCAAAAGAAACTTCTAATTTTTTTTACTGTGGGTGTGTTTTGGTGGGGGGTGTGTTGTGTGTGTTTTGGTTGTGTGTGTGGTGGGGTGTGGTGTGGGGGTGTGTGGGGTGGGGTGGGGTGTGGGGTGTGTGTGGGGTGTTTTTTTTGGGGGCGCGCATATCCCAAAATCCCATGTGGTGCATCCTGCATCATGGGGGTTTTTAAAAATGGTTTCAGGGGAGGCATTTGGAGGTGCATACTTACCACCCCCCTATTTCTGATACTGGGATTGATTTGAAAGGGTTGGCGTGAGTGAAAGGGGTGTTTTGAGTGGGGGTTTGGAAACCGGGGGGGGGATGAATTTTTTTAGAGGAAAGTGTGTTTGTGTGTGGTGTGTGTGTGTGTGTGTTTTGGGGGTGTGTGTGTGTGTGGGGTTTTGTGTTGTGTGTGTGTGTGTTGTGTGGGTGTGGGGTGTATGGGGTTTTTTGGAAATGGGGTTTTGTATGTTTTTATGTGTATTGTATGTTTATGTGAAAGTGGGGGTGTGTGTGGGGGTGGTGTGTGGGGGGGGGTTTTGGGGGGTGGGGTGTGTGGGGGTGTTTTGTTTTGTGTGTGTGTGTTGTTGTGTGTGGTGTGTGGGGTGTTTTGTTTTGGTGGTGGGGGTTTTGGGGGGTGTTTTTGAGAGGGGGGAAGAAGAGAGAGAGAGTGTGGTGGGGGTGTGGTGTTTTGGTGGGGGTGGGGGTTGTGTGTGTGTGGGGTGTGGGTGGGTGTGGGGTGTTGGGTTTTGTGCCCGTGGTTGGGGTTTTGTGGTATGGGTTGTGGATATGGGGTTTTGGTGGTTTAGTGTTTGTGTGTGTGTGTGTGTGTGTGGTGGTGTTTGGGGTGTGTGGGGGTGGGGTGTTTTTGTGTGGGGAGAGTGTGTTTTGTTTTGGGTGTGTTTTGGGGTGTGTTTTGGGGTTTTTGTGTTGGGGGTGTGTGTGTTTGTGTGTGTGTGTGTTGTGTAATGTGGTGTTTTGGTTTTTTAAAGGGGGTGTGTGGGGTGGTGTGTGTGTGGGGTGTGTTTTGTGGGGGAGAGTGGGTGTTTTTTTTTGGTGTGTGTGGGGGGGGGCGGGTGCGGTGCGTTTTGCGTGTGCGGGTGGTGTGGTGGGGTGGGGTGTGTGTGGGGGTGGGGTATCATTTTGGATGTGTTTTGTGTGTGGGGTAAAATTATAAAAATATTATATATAATATACCCAAATAATTTTTAAAATATATATATAAATTATTATATATATTTTAAAATTGAATTTAAAATTTTTTTTTTTTTTTTTTTTTTTTTTTTCCCCTTTTAAAACGGGTTTGGAAATCAGTGGGCACACTTGTATCATATTAAAGTTTATATTATGAATTTTAAATTCCCTGTTTTTTTGGTTAGAAATAATATAACTTTTTCCCCACATTTTAAAATTTTCCTCTTTTTCAAAAACCCTTTTTTTGTTTTAAATTTTAAAAAATCCCATCTAGAAACGAAATTGTTTAGTAAAACTTAAGTTTTTAATGTATTTTCTTCACCCCATATGGGAAAAATTTTTACCCCATTTGGGTTTTTTTTTTTTTTGGGAAATTTATAAGTAGTTTTTTAAGCACGGGAAAAAAATTGGGTTTTTAATTTTTTTTTCCCCTTTAAAATTTTGTAAAATTTTTTCCCCCTTTTTGGGATATCTGTGAATAAAAAAAAAGACCAGAAATTTTTTGGCCCAAAGTTTTTTTGCCGTCTTTGGGGAATCAAAAGCCATGTGGTTTTTAAACCCAAAATAAAATGGCATTAACAAGTTAAAATTTAAGTCAAAATGAAGAACTAAAATTTTTTAAGGGATTTTTAAAATAGGGAAAGGGAGTGCAAGATCTTTTTTAAATTAGGTAATTTAGTGAAGGAAAGTTAGCAAACGAAGGGTTTTGTTGGGAAACCCCCCGAAACCGGGATACATTTTGGGGAAACAGGGTTAAATTTTAATTTTTCTAAAAAAGAAATAGGGTTTCTGAATCATAACAAAACAAAAAAGCCCAAGTAATTTTACCTTTTTTTTTTATTTTTTGGAAAAAGAAATTTTGATATTTTTGGTTTAATTTTTTTTTTTCCTTTCTTAACCCCCCTTTTGCATACTCACGGGGTAAAGTGTCAAAAATTACATTCTTTATAAGGGAAATTTTTTTAAATTTTTTTGTTTCCCTTCAGGGTTTCCCAAATTTTTTTAGAATGACAGTTGTAAATGTGTTTTTAACCCAAAATTTTTTTTTGTGTGGTCTCAAAACATTTTCATGTTTTGTGCAGGTTGGGTTAACTGATATTGATTTAAAAAAAAATTAAATAGGTGGTTTAGCTTTTAGGTCTATTTGAAAAGTGAGCAAGGATGCCCGAAAATTTATAGAAATTACGTGGTTTTTTTATAAAATTTTTTATTTTAAATTTTTTACTGTGAACATGAAAACAAAAAATTTTTAAAACTTTTATCCCCTTTTATTTGGGTTTTTTTGAACCATTCAAAAGGGATCCCAAAAGGCGAGGGGAATTTGGGGGTAAAAAAAATTGAAAAAAAAAAGTATTGAAAAGAGATACAGGAGAATTATACCAGATATCGTAAAAGAGCTTTCAGAGGACTCCCTTCTTTTGCTCAAACCCAGGGTAAATTTGGGGAAGTTTCCCTTTTTCTATTGTAATTAAAATATTACTCTTTTATGTTTTTAGAGATTTCCCTTTTTTTTTTTTTGGGTAAAAAATTTTAAGAATTTAAAAGAAAACATATCAAATCCCTTTAAAAACGTGATGCTTTAAACTTATGAACACTGTTTTTAAGTGTTTTTGGGTTTAAACCCCTTTAAAAAAGCTGTGGGGCTTTTTGCAAAAATAAAAAATACATTTTCATAAAATAGGGATTCCGTATATGAAGGAGTGTCCCTTTTTGGGTGTAGGTTTTTTAAACTTATTGTTTGTATTTTTAAGGGGGGCTGTCAATTTTCCCCGTCCTAGAAAAAAAAATTTGGAACCCGTGAATGGGGGTTTTTTGGGTTTTCAGTTAGATTATCTATTATCGGTTTTTGTTTTTGGTTAAATTTGGGGTAAAATAAACTGTCCCCTGGGGGAAAAACGTCATTTTTCATGCTCCCGTTTTAAGTTTTTCCCCCTCCAAATTTTTTAAATTTAAAATTTTTTGGTTGGGTGGGTTTTTTTTTTTTTCCCATTTTTTTTTTTTTTTTTTTTTTTGAAAACCCATTTTTAATTTTTCCCCTTGGGTTTTTTTAAATTTTTCCCTTCCCTTTTTTTTCTTCCTTTTTTTTTATGTCACATGAAAATTCTTTAAGGGATTTTTTCTTTATTTTTTTGCAGCAATGTAAATTTGCGTGTGACATTTGTCCCCGTGCAATGGAAAATTTTCCCGTTTGCAAGGCGCGGGTATGCCACTTTTCATTTTCATTAGTATGTGTGGAAATTTGCTACTTCTCCACCTTCTTTCTGCAAGTTCTTCTCTACTCTCTCTTGTGTAGAGAACATTCTCACTGCTTTTTACAGAATATAAAAAGGTTCAGTATTTGAAATATTACTCTCATTTCATGTTAAGATTTTATTTTTTTTGTGCTGGGATTTAAGGGAAAAAAAAATTTTTTGATTTTATTGAAAATTTTTTGATTGTCCCCTTTTTTAAATTTAAAGTTTTTTTATGGTTGAATTTTCCCCTTTGGGGATTTTTTATTTTCCCGGGGAACCCCTGGTAAAACAGAAATTTGGAAAATTTTTTTGGCATTTTTGGATAAATTTTCTCTTCTAATGTTATTGATTTTAAGAAATATATATTTTTCTCTCTTTTACTACTATTATTTTTTAAATTAAAGGTTATAATTAAAGATTATTGTTATTGTTTGTAGGTTTTTTCTATTAATTTTCTATTAAAGGGTAGTATTATTTTTTAAAATATTTAAATTTTTTTTGGTTTTTTTAAATTTTATTTTTTATTAAATTTTTTATTTTTATTATTATTATTAAATTTTTTCTTATTTTTATTCTTATTTTATTTTTTTATTGCTATTGTTAAATTTTTGGTTTTTTATTAAATTAAAAATTAAAATTTTCAGTTTTTATTGATATTGTAAAAAAGACTAAGTGAAAAAAAAAAAAAAAGAAACCCCCCAAAACATTTTTTTGGGAAAGTAAAATTTTTTTTTTTGCAAAGGGAAAACTATAAGTATAGCTTTTACCCCTTTAAATGGGAAACAAACCCGAAGAAAAAAAAATGAAAAAAACAGCATCTGATTTTTGTATTTTATTTTTATGTAAAATTGTAGGAGATTAGCATAAACTTTCTTTTCAAAAAGAAAGTGCTGTCCCCCCGTGATTTTCCTGTCCATAAAAAATCCCTTTTTTTTCACAGAAAAAAATGTCCCTCCTGGGGGGAAAGAATCAAATTTACACTGAGGGAAACAAAAGGGCTGCCCCCCCCCTTTTTTTTTGCCTTGCAATTGTTTAATGTTTTTTTATTTTCTTGTTTGGTAAGTTTAATATACTTACCCCTTGTTTAAAGCATAATAGTTTTTTTCCCTATATGAAAGGGAAGAATTGTTTTCCAAAAACTTTTAAAAATTTGGGGATATTTTCCCCCACATAGTTTTCTCATACTACACACTGTGGAAAAAATCAATGAGCCTTTTCCAAAGGCAAGTGTTTTTTTTTGGGGAAAAAATTTTAGGGTTCCGTCAAAATAAGGGTTTTTTTAAAAAGGAAAGGAAAATGTAGGAAGCAAAGCAGTTGGGGGAATCAACCCCACAAAAATCTTTTTTGAACATATGAAAACAGTTTTAAAAATTAACCCTGATCTTTATTTTTAAAATTTTCTGGTTTTTTAATTTTCCCTCCTAAAATGGTAATTAAATGAAGGGACAGCCCCTTTTTTTTAAATAAATTTTCTAAAAAATGAAAATCCCCTTAGAGATTTTTCATTTGGGGTTTTTTTCCCGAAAGCAAAAAATTTTTAGGCATAGAGACAAAAATTTTCCCCCTAAAAAAAATTATACATAATTCCTTTAAAAACTTTTCCCTTTTACAAAAAAAAAATTTTTTATATGCATGCCTTTTGGGGCAACACAACACAACAACCAAAACTTTTTCGACCCCAAATCCAAATTTAACTCAAATCACTCAACTCAACTCTCACATAAAAAACACAATAAAATGGGAACACAACAAAAAACAGAAAAGTATAATATATAAAGTTTAAATAATTCCTTGTATTGCTATCCAGTCCTGTTTTGGGAAATTGGGGAAAAAGATAGGCCTTTTTGTGAAAAAGCTCAGGGGCCATTTTTAAATGGAGCACCAATTACAACAAAAGACTGTGGTTTTAGTGCAGGGAAATTTTTTCTTACAGTAAAGCCTTTTCATGTACATTATTGGGAAAGTAGTTTAAAAATGTCCCCTTTAAACCCCCAATGTGACAAATTTTGGGGTAAAGTGAATTCCTTCCCGCCTCCCCGAAAATGGCATGCAAAAAATCGTCTCGCAAAATCCCTCCCCTGATCACCAAATTTAAAATTCCCCTTTTTTCCCCACATGGGTCGGGGCCCGAAAAGGGAAAAGAGCTTCAAAGTAAAATGAACTCATGTCGCAGGTTTGTTGTTTATTTTTCTCCTGTGAAAAAAACGGGAAAATTTGGGGGCAGGGAAAACCTTTAAATTTTTTTATTTTCTTTGCTTTCATTCTTATAGTGTTTGGGAAAACTTTTTTGGAACCTTGTAAAGACAATACTTTTTGGGTTTTATGAATATTTTCTGATTAGAATTTTACTGATGTATCTTTACCTTATTTATTGAAAATTTTTTGTTTTTTTTGCTTTATTCAAGAAAGGCGACCATTTTACTGTTGGTGGTGTTTGGGGGAAAAACCTTTTTTTTAAAAAATTATTTATAAATAGTTGTTTCTATCAAATTTTAATTTAAAGCTGCGGGGGGTTGGGAAAGTATAAAAAATGCTGTGCCCAGGGCCCGTAATTAAAACCCAAGGGGTCCCGTTTTCTAATCCTACTTATGGCCCTGTTACTCCTTTTCCTTTGGGTTTAAAAAAAAATAATAAAATTTTTTTTTTTTTCAAAAAAAATTGGGGGTTATTAATTTTTTTAAAACCCCATGCACATACACCCACCCTGCCCGCGGGACCCCCGCACCCGCACATTTCAAAACAAACACGAACCAAAACCAAAACGCACGCAAAGCACGCATTTCACGCACACACACCCCAAAAACCAATTTGACAAAACACACGCAACCATGCAAGCACGCACGCACGCAAAGCACCAGCAAACCCCCACCACGCAAAACACCACACACACACAAAACACACACACACCACAACACACACAACACACAAACCCAAAAACACACACACACACCAAAACACCAACGCACCATGGGACCCCGCAAAGCGCGCCCCCGGGACCACGCCGCACGCACGCAAAGCACGCACGCCCGCCCACCCCAGCACGCAAACCCCAACCGCACGCACGCACGCACACACACACACACACACACACACACACACCCACACACCCCAAACCCAACACACACAAACACACACATTTTTCATGCCCCCACAAACCCCAAAACCCAAAAAACACACACCCCACACAACACCACACAAACACACCCCACACACACCACACAACACCCCACACAACACACACACACACACACCACAGGGTGCCAAAGCCCACACATTAAAAAATGCAGGGAAAAATCTTCATAATTTATAATTTTCTAGATTTTCCTTACCCCAAACCACCTGGGGATTTTTACCTTTGTAAAATGGAAATTTCCGGAATTTTTTTAAGATTTTTTTTTTTTTTTTTATTTTTTACGTTTTTGATATAAAAAATCTATATATAAAAAAAAAAAAATCATGATTATTGTTATTATTATTTGTATTAATCATAAAATTGGTTTAACAAAAAATAAAAAGGGTTGGAAAAATAGTTTTAATTGTTGAACCCACTGGGGAAACCCGTCCCGGGGAACCCCGGGAAACTTCTTTTTGTGATGCCCTATTTTTCACTGCTTTTAGTTTTTTGCAAAATGACTGGGCCCTTTATGGCCCTTTTCGGGCCCGTCTTTTGATAAAACCAAAAAGGGACCCATTAAATTTAAAATTTTATGTGTTTGTGTAAAATATATGCCTCTGACCTAGCCAGTAAACCAGATTTAAAATTTTACTCTTACGGGGTATCCCCTTACCCCAAAAACTGGGTTTTTTTTTTTTTGGGGGCAGCAGACTAATCTGGGCTCGTGCACTGACCTACTGGGGGTGGATAGACATATTTCCCCCTTTTAAAAGAAAAAAAAATAGGTATGTGATTTTTTTTTTTTCTCCAAAACTAAGATTAAATTTTTTCACTGTTTTAAATGAAAAAGTTTTGAAAGAAATTTAAAAATTTAAACAATATTAGAAAAGGGGATTTTCTTTTGTTGTTCCCGTTATACTGATAAAAAAGGGCCCTTGGGTATATCATACTTTTTAAGGGTATCCCTTTTCAAATTATTTGTTTTCCCTTACCCCCCATTAGGCTTTTTGTTTTCCCCTTTGGGTTTTGTTTTCTTTTTTTAAAAAATTTATGGTTGGCGTATGAGGCCCCTTTTGATGTTGGTTTTTTTCCCCCTTTGCAAACCCAAAAATTAATTTTCTCCTCCTTCTGATATAATCTTAAAAGTTTTATACTATCATATTTCCTCACAGATCTTACTCTTTCAAATTGTTTTTAATTTTTTTGGGCAAAAGTAAAAGGAAAATTCACAACTTTTTAGCGGAAATTTAAAAACTAATTTTTATTAACTGTAAAATAAATTTTATTAGGGAAAAAAGGAAAAAATTTAAAACCCTAAATTTAAAATGTTTAAAATAACCCCCCCTCCCGGTTTTATTAAATCCATACAAAAAAATGATAACCCTTTTTTAAAAATCCATCTTTTAGTTTTAAAAAAATAACTTGCCAAATTTGCCCCCTTTAATTTTTAAAAATAACCTACATAAATAAAATTTTTTGGGAAGCTGTTTTTTTAAAATTAAACCCAAAGTCAAAGCTTAAAATAGAAAAAAAGCAGTTAAAAAGAAATTTTTTTTCTTCACATGCAATTTATTGAAAAAAATAAAAATATTTGTAAAAAAAATTGAAAAACCGAAAAAAAGGGGAGAATTATATTTTTTGGGGAGATAAAATTTCTTTTACCAAGCCAAATTTTTAAAACCCAATTAATGTTTTTTTTAAAAAATTACTAACTTTTAAAATCAAAATTTTTCTCCATCAAAAAAAATGAAAATAACCCTTCGAAAAATGGGGGCATAAAATTTTCTTGTGCTTAAACAAGGGGGAATCCCTAAAAACGAATTAAAAATTGCTAAGGCCGCAAATTTCCCCAAGCAACCCTTTTTCCCAGGGGGGTTGTAATGTTACATCCAAAAAACAAACCCTTTTTCTTTTCACTCTACCAGAAATTAAAAATCAAACAACACTGTTAAGTCAAAACCCCTTCCCCTAGAGCTTAGATCCCCCTTAAAAATAAATTTTTAATTCCTTACTCTCGTTCTAACCCTTTTATTCGTATCTTAGAATTCAAAACTATATTTCTTTAATTATATCATTTTTCAAAAATTTCAATCAAAAACTATATTAAATTTCCCTTAAAAAAAATTATTACTTCTTTTAAAATTTAAATTAGTCCCAAAAAACAAAATTTTTGGTCCCCTTTTTATAGTCCCCTAAAATCCAAACAAGAAATACCTATAAAATACTTAAAACAAAATTTTCCATAGCCCATTCCCCCCCCCATGGTTCCCCCCTTTAAAAAAAAACACTTAAATTTCCCTTTTAAAAAGGGCTTTTCCCAAAATGCCCCCCAAAATGGGCATGGGTGCAAAGGGCTTTCCAGGGGTACTTTTTTGAAGCCCAACTCCCCCCAACTCCACCCTACTCCTCTCCCCCGTTTTCCCGTCACTACCCGTCCCTTTTTTTTCCCCTGGGGGGAGCCCCTTTTCCCGTCACAACCCCCCCAGTTAACAAAATAATTATAATTTTTTCTTCACTTAAAATTGGGAAAAATTTTCTGCGCAGGACTTCCTTTGGCCCCAGCAAATTTTTTAACACTTTTTTTATACTTTTAAATTTGGTTTTATCTCCTTCCGTGGTTTTTTTTCTTTTTAAACCCCGGCTTTAAATATTTTGATATATTTTTTGGGCGCCTCCAACCCAATTTTTTTTCCCTATTCCCTGGGGGTTCTAGAAGCTTCTGTTAGTCATGTTTCTCAGTTTTTACGTCCCTGGGGTTTTTATCCCCGTTTTTCCATCTTATCATCTGACCCATTTTTTTTTTTGGGGTTTTTCCCCCCACCTTTCTAATTTTCTATTTTTGGGTGTTTCGACCGGGGTTGGGGGGTTCCCTCCCGCCCCCCCCGTTTTTTTACAGGGTAAAACATATCTTATCCCCCAATTTTGTTTATTTACCCACAAAGGGCCCAAAAAATACAAGATCATAATTTTTTTTTACCTTTGTGTTTTTTTAAGACTATTGTTTTTAACCCCGTAGATTTGTAAAATTATTTGTTTTTTTTAGGGTTTTTCCCCCACACCACTATCCCCCCTGAAAATTTTTTCCTTTTTAGTAATTAAATTTTTTCCCGTAGTTACAGGGGTAAAGGGGGATTTTGTAAAAAATACAGAGCACAAAAAGGGCAAAAAAAATTTGAAAAATATCTAGATACGTTTTATTTAAGGGTTGGTTTTTACTTAACTAAACCGGTCACTTGAAGAAAACAGGCTAAAAAACTTGGTCAAAAAAGGGTCTTTTCTTACCATTATTAACCCGGGAATGTTATGCCAAAAATATGCGGGCCAAGTAACCCAATTTTTGATTTAAAAGGGTCCCCTTTTTTTTAGAATTGGAAAAATTTGTTTTTAAATTTTTTGCCTTCCCCGTCCCCTTTTATCATGATGATTTTTTTCCTTTTATATATTCCAAAAAGAGGATGTGACTAGCCAAATTTTGAAAAAATAGAATGGGGGAAATAAAAAATTCAAAACTTTGTTTTTAAAAATTGGGGATCAATAAGAAAACCCCCATCCTGTAATTTAACCTAATCTATGGGGCTGGAAGGGGGTGGGGAGAAGTTATTCCCAAAGGAGTTTACCCCGTATGTACTTTTTTTCTGTACTACCTTGTTTTTCCTATTAAAACTGCTGGGTTTGTTTTTTTTGAAAATTTTTTTTAAAAGCTTTAAAATTTTTTTCCAACCCTTTTTTTTTTGTATTGGGAAAAGTTTTTATTTGCCGGGTTTTTTTTTAAAACCTTTTCAAAAAAAAAAATTGATAAACCCTTAAAATTAAAACCCGAAATTTGTTTTTTCTCCCCGTTTTAAAAGGTTCTAATTCTGAGGAATATATAGCATTTATTTTTTCTCTCTATCTACAGTAGCCACAGAAATTAAACAGAGTTCAGAGATTATGATGAATCAGTTAATTGTGACAACTTTTCATATATTACAGGAAGAAGATTCTAGATTTCTACCACAGAACAAGTCTATCTGCATAAATGCCCCGGCCTTTTCTTTCCTCCAAACCCCATGGGGTGTAAAGGGAAAAACTGAGCACTTTTTTTTTGAAATCCCTATTTTTAAACCCTCCCACCTTTACAGTGCTGCGCGCACACCAACGCCGCACATTAGCACAGGTCAGCCTCTGATTTCTTTGGGGTTCTTGTTGAATTTTTGAAACTTGGTTTTTTTTTTTGTAATTATTTTTTCAATTGGGGCTATTTCTATAAATTTTTTCCTTTTTTTTGAAATGCTTTTGAGTATGCTTTTTTTAAACTGCAAAGGAAAGGGAAAATGACATTGATCCAAAATGTGCAAAGCTATAAGGAGGGAAAGCAGGCATTGAAAATATTTTTTTAAAAATTTTAACAAAATTCCCCCTCATTCCCTATACATATGCTTTTTTAACCCTATGAATTGGGGTTGAAATATTAATTTTGAATGTTTGAAAAATTTTATAGATTTTTAAAATTTTAAAAGAAAAAAAAAAATGGCAAAAACCCACTGTTTTCTTTTTTTGTTTAATTATTTTGGGAAATTTGTCTTTTTTTTTTGTTATTTTGGGGTTTTAATTTTGGGCCCACACAGAGGCTTTGTTCGGGGATGAAGAAAACACTGAAAATGAGGGAAAATTATGACATTTTGATGCCCTTTCCGGATGCGTTTCAAAACAGATCTTTTAAGGAATGGTCCCCTGCAGTACCCCAACAAAGACAGACATGGTAAGAAGGAATTGTAATAAATGAAAACTCATATTATAAATACCTTTTTTTATAATTAGTTTTTTTTTTTTATATTTTTTTTATTTTTTTTTTTTTTTTATTAAAAAAAAAAATTTGGTTTTTTTTGGAAAAAACCGTTCCCGTAATTTTTTTTTTCTATTTCTATTCACAAAAAACTTTTTTTTTTTTTTTTTTTCCCCTTTTTTTCCTTTTTCTTCTTTTTCTTTTCTCTTTTTCTTCCCTTTTTCTTTTTTCTTTTTTCCTTTTTTTTTCTTCTTTTTTCTTCTTTTGAGGACTCCCCGGAACTTCTTTTTGGTTTTTGAAAAAAGAAAAAGCTTTTTACTTTCCTTCACTGCAAAATGGGAATTCACTTTAAACATAATTTTTTGAACAGTGCTCTTATTCCCCCTTTTTTGGGGATCCACCTCCCGGGTTTTTTTTTTTTTTTTTTTTTGTTTTTGGGGGTTCATCTCTCTGTTTGGTCACCTGTTTATCTTTCTTTTATGTTTTCTGAAATCTAGGGATTATAATCTTGTAAATTTTCATTTCACTGTTATGTAGGCAGAGGAAAGCTCTTTTGGGTTTTTTATTGCATTTAAATTTTATTTGGGAAGGGTTTTCCTAATCCACCACCTTTAAGTGGACTGTCCATCGAGGTTGAATGGTACTGTTCTAAATGAAATGAACAGGAAAATATGTATTAAATGCCTGCTGTACTTGTTAAGTGAATAGATACCCAACACATTGATGTTACTATTTGTAAATGAGGATCTCCAGAACTACTAATAACACATAGGAAATAGGTATATAGGCTTCTTGTAGATTAAGATAAATAGGTTTTTGTAGGTTTCCTTTTTAAATGAAGGGGAATTGACCAAATCAAATTTTAGTTGGGCTCTGTGATTAGCACAGGAAATTTTACTCAAGAATTCTGATCCAAGTTACAACACATTTGCATGAACTTTCTCAAAAACTTTTTTTGGGAATTTTATTTTTTTCTTTCGAAAATTTTTTACCGCTTTTCCCTTTGGGTTTAAAATTCTTCCCAAAAATTTTGTATTTTCAGTAAATCCCGAAGTTTTTTGTATGGGATCTCAGTATGGGAAAATTTAAAAAGAAAATTTTTTTAAAAAATCTTTTTCAAATCATGATAACACCACAAGGAAAAAATAAGGTGGAAAAACCCAGAGAAAAAGGGATTATTCATAATGTTGGTAAAATGCGATCCTTAATTTCCCCGGTGAAAAGATTGAAACCCGTTAGAAACTCTCCCCGCATCCTTTTTTCCACTTCAGCAAAGGAAAAAGAACCCGCGGTCCCCGGTTTCTCGGAAAAGAAAGGGGCCGGGAAAGGGGGCCCGGGAAATTTTCCCCTTTCCTTGTTATCAATCGGGCAGGTAGGTGGGGGGGACTGACGGGGGTTTTTTCCCTTTTTTCTCTGAATTTTTTTTTTTTTTGTTTTGGGGTTTTGTCATTTTTTTTTCCCCCCCCCCCCCCCCTTTTTTTTTTTTTAATTTTAAAAGTTTACTCACCGTTTGATAAATTTGGGGTTTTTGGGAAAACCCCGACTGTTTTTTATTTGAATTTTTAAAAGCAAATAAAGTAAACTCTTACTTTTTTATGAAAAAGTTTTCAAAAAGGTTTGAGGTTTTTGTTTTTTTTTTATGGGATTAAATTTTTTCATTAAACCCTTATTATTAACAAATTTATTAAATTAAATTTTTTTTTTAAATTTTTTTTTGCCCCGTTTTTTTTAATTATTCCCTTGATACCCTATGCATCTTAAAACCATACACATACACATACACATACACATAAAAACCCACACCAAAAAATGCACAAAACACAAAGCCACACAAACGCTCACACAAAACCCCACACCCTAATGCACCACACAAACGCCCCAACACAAACGCCCCACCAAAACGCACACACACACACACCCCAAACACACACAACACACACACACACACACAAACCCCCCCACCCCACACAAAACCCCCCCACACAAAAAACACACACACACACCCAAAATACACACATAAAAACCCCTCAAATCATTTATTCCTCACTCCCCTCACTTCAATCCCCGCCTCCCCTCACTCACCCCACGGGTCACGTCACTCACCCCCTCACGTCCACTCCCATCACTCCCCCTCTTCACTCACTCTTTTCCCCTCCTTTTCCCTCACTCCAAAACTCACACCCCTCCACTCAAAAACTCAAACCCTCCCCCTCTTCCTCTCTCCCCCCTCCTTTTCTCCCTCCCCCTCTCCTCCTCTCTCCTCTCCTCTCCTCTCTCCCCTCCCCTTTTTCTCCTGTGGGGGTGGTGGGTTTTGTGTGTGTGTGGGGTGTGGGGTGTGTTTAAAGTGGTGGGGGTGTGTTTTTTTTGTGTTTGTGTGTGTGGGGTTTTGTCCCTCCCCCCCTCCCCCCTTTTCCCCTCCCCTGCCTCTCTCCCCTTTTTGCACCCGATTTTTTTTTCCGTTTTTTTTTTTATCCCCTTCCCCCTCTGTCCCACACAGGGGTAAAAGGGGGGGTTTATTTTTAAATTAAATTATACTCTGTACCCCATCTTGGGGCATACCCCCCTCAAGTTTTTAGTGCGGGAAAGTGTAAAAAGGCAATTTTGAAATGCTTTTTCAATTTCCCCTCTTTTTTTTTCCCTTTTTCCCTTTTTTAGGGTTTTTTCCAAAACTTTTATTAAAAAAGCTGGGGAAATTTAAGGGTTTGTGGATTTAGTTGGTTAAGGAAACGGAAAATATCCCGGGGAAATTTTTGTGGGGGGAAAATTTGGTTTTTTTCATTTTTTCTTCTTTTTTTTTCTTCTTGTTTTATTATTTTATTTTTTATTAAATTTTTATTATTTTATTATTAATTATTATTATTATCATCCTTATAATGTTATTTTTTGTTTTTTTGATGTTATTATTGTTTTTTTTCATTTTATTGTTTTTTTGGGAATTTTTTATTATATTATTTTTTACCTAAAAATTTTAAATTTTTATTTTATTATTTTTTAAAATTTTTATTTTTTATTATCATTATTTTTTTTTTTTGTATTTTATTTTTTAGTTTTTTTCATTTATTTTTTTTATTTTATTTTTTTTTTTTAAACATTTAAACACTTTTTTCCATTTTTATTATTGGGAAAATATTTTTTTTATTTTTATTAATTAATTAAAACATTTTTAAACATCAAACATCCATCATCATCATCATCAAACATCATCAAACATCATCCCTCCTCATCATCATCAATCATCATCATCAACATCCCTCTCATCCCTCATCACTATTATTTTTTATTTTTACTATTATTGTTATTATTATTATTATTAAATTTTTACTTTTTACTTTACTATTACTATTACTATTCATTATTTTTTGTTATTTACTACCCCTTAGTTTTTTCTAATGATATTGGAAACAGAGCATGATGGAGCCATGATAGGGTGGAAGGAACAACTTTTGTTGCCTAGATATATTTTTACTTTAAATGCTATTTCTGAAGCACAAGTAAAATTTTTTAAAAATTTTTTAAAAAAATTTTGTTTCCCTGTTTTAAAAACTGTATGGGGGCCCCCGGGGAAAAAAACCAGCCCCAATAGCTTCTTTTTAAAAAATTTCCCTTTTGTATGAAACTTTATTTTTTTTTTTCATTTTAAAATAAAGTCACATACTAAAACCCCCTTTCTTAGTTTGGGAAATTTTACCTGCCTTATTTCTGTGTGTGTAATCAAGCTAATAGATAAAGATTGTGCTAACATGTAGGACAGAAAGTGGGAATTTTAAATCCGGGCCCCGGGCAGCGCTTTTCCCTCAAGACCTCTGGGTTTACCCTTGTAAAAAACGTAACTTAGGGTGTTAAAAGCCCCGATTCCCCCCCAAAAACCATTTCCCCGGGAAGCTGGGAACCCTGAAAAAAAGATAAATAAGTGTAAATTTTGTTTTGGGCCAGTGGAGAATCAAATTTTTAATTTAAAATGAAATTTTAAATTTTCACTTTTATTTAATGGTTTATTTTTTTTAAATAGATCTTGGGTTTCGAAGACTTGTAAAAATTCATTTTTCCAAAGGTTTATTTTTTAAAAAATTTTTTTTAATCCTTATTCTAAAGAAAATTTGAAAAAAATTAGAAGGGTAGAATCCCTTTTTCTTTGTAAAATTGGCTAAATTTTTGGTTTGGGTTTTTGGTCCCCCTGCCAAATTGCTTAAAATCATTAAACATTTAATTAACGGTAGATATTTCATTAATGTTAGATATTCAGGAAATTTATATAGACCTATTGCAGAAATATATTGGGTTGTTGTAGTAACAAGAAACAACCTTTTTTTAAATTTTGTTTAAATTAAACCCCCCTGGTACCAGGTACATTTCACTAAACCCTGTAGTATTTTTTTTTGTCCAATTTTTTCTTACAAAATGGGGTTTGGGTTTACAAAATGCTTCGCCTCAGGGGTCAGTTTTCTAGGCCCCAGCCCGACCCCCAACCCGTTTTTACCTTAAATTCCTTAATTTTTTGGAAAAAAATCAGGTTTTATTATTTATATGAAAGTTGTTAATATTATTGACATTATTAACACTACTAATAAATATTTAAAAAGGGGAAGCTTCCCCTTTCCCGAAAATTCAAAGGGAAAACGTGGAAAAAAGGGGGATAACAGTTTGGTCCCAGTAATTGGCCCCCCGGGGAACCTTTAAACCCTTGTGGGGAAACCCTGTATATAAAAACAAAATTAATAAACCCCAGAAACACAGTGGGCAGACCCTTGGGGGCATCCCGTTTCCCAAATAATAAGTCCAAATTTCTTTAAAAGAATTTCAAGTAGGAAATTCTTAAAAAAATGATATAGATAAGAAAAAAGTTTTTTTTGTTTCTTTTTTTATGTATTTTTTTTTAATTTGGAATAATATTTTTTTAAAAACATACTAAAACCACATTTTTTAAAGGGAAAATTTTAAAAAGGGAATTTAAAAAAATTTTTAAAAGACCAATATAGTTTTAAAGGGAATAAAAAAGTTTTTTATATTTTCCCAAGAAATTTTGTTTTTTAAAAAGCAAATTTGTTTTTAAAATTTACATTTTTAAAAACCCCCCATTAATTCTCTTTTTCCCACCAGAAAAAGATTCAGTTGGGATGCCCCAAAATTTCAGTCATTGTTTCTGTCTAAATGAAATAGTAATCCTTGCTGTTAGTTTAGATATATTATTAGAAACTTGATGAAAATTGGATTGGAAATTTTTAAAAAATTTTTTTCTTGTTTTAAACTTTGTGAGATTTTTTAAAAAAGTAGTTTTAAATTTAAGAATTTATATAATGAAAATGAAAACTCCCCCAGGCACAAGAAATGCATGTTAAGGGATATTTTGTGCAATGGTTTTTTTCTTTTCTTTATTCATTAAGAAAGGAACCTTTTTTTGCCGTTTGGGAAAGGGGTTTTTAAATTTTTTAAAAAAGAACTTTAGCAAACCCCCTTTGTCAAAAAACTAAATTTATTTTTTTAAATCCAAAAAAATTGGGGCCCCCGAATTTTTAATTATTTCAGAAAGGGGACAACTAAACCCTTTTTTGCATTTGTGTTTTTGAGAAGTTTTTTTATTTTACCCTTTCCCCATGGGAAAAAAATAAAGGAAAATGAAATCAAATTTTTGCTAAAGACAATGTTCATGTTGAATAAAGGGGGTTCCCGCACATTTGTATTCTTTTTTTTCTAGTTTGGAAACTCACATTTTTTTCTCTTGTTTTTTTTTTTCCTTTTTTTAAAATTTAAAAAAAACTGTTTTTTTTGGAAAATTTAATAGCAAAAAATCAGGTTTTTATTTGGGAATTTGTTGTTATTATAAAAATTTACTGTTTATTTTTTTTGTTGTAATGTGTTTTGGGGTTTTGGGGTGTGTGTTTGTGTGTGTGTGTTTGTGTGTGTTGTGGGGGTTGGTTTTGGGGTGTGTGTTGTGTGTGGGGTGTGTGGGGTTTTTTCTTTTTTCTTGTTTGTGTATATGGGTTTTTTTTTAAAGCCCTGTGAATGGGAAAAAGTGCAATTTTTTTTTTGTGGGATCTGAATTAAATTATTTTAATTTTTTTTAATTTTTTTTGTGGAATGAAATTTTTTTCCCGACCTTAATATTCCCTTTTAAATTAAAATTTAAAAAGGGGGCCGATAAAATTTTTTTTTTTTTCCCCTTTGCCCCCACCCAAAACCAAGGGGACAAGAAAAGACCGTGGGTTTGAAAGTTTTCTTTATTTTCCAACATACAAAAAATGGTGGTGGAATAATGGTTTCGCTCAACGTAACCATTTGCTAAGTAACTTTTTCTATTTTACACCAAACTCTTTTTTGCCCCCGAAACCCCCATACCTTGGGAAACCCATTCTTTAAGAGCTTATAGCTAACCTATTGTTAATGCCTTCCGATAAATTGCCCCTTTATGAAGCTGTTCACTGTTTTTCTGGTGGCATTTTCATATCGAAAAATTTTTCTCTCTATTCTTTAGGGTGTGTAGGATATAGTAAAGATTTTCTGGAGATCCTTTGAAAAATAAATAAAATAAAAGAAGAAAAACTGTACGTAAAGATTTTTCATACGTTTTTAAAAACCCAAATTTTAAAATTTTCTATTTTTTTTTATATCAGTATGGGTTTAATGTATTTCCCGCTGTAGAAAATTTTTGAAAAACTTGGTTTTTTTTAAGTTGTAAAGGGGTGTAAACCCTTTTCATTTTTTAATTTTTAATAGCTTAAAAAATTTTCCGGCCAAAATCACTCAAACAATTTTAGTGAAAATAAAGAAAATGTCCTTGAAACTTTTTAAAAATGTCCCCCTTTTTTGGGGTAAAAATTTTTAGAATTTCAAATAAAATTTTTCTTACTCTTTTAGAGAATGCCTATGATAAGTACTGTAATGTCATATCCTGACTCTGTCTTGTACTCCCCCATCCCCATTTTTTTTACCAGGAAATGTTTAAAAATTAAAAGTTGTGTTTTGTATTTGTTCTTTTTGCTTTTTCAAAATTTCTCTTGGGACTCTAGCTTTACTTTAAAGGGGTTTTCCCCCCCGAAAGAGTTGGGGAGGAAAGGCCCAGGGGGTAAGGTATGTAAACAACGCACAAAAAAAGGAATAACGCCCAATTTTATTTTTACAAAAACCCTTTTTTTACTGTTTTTTTTTAGAAAAGGTTTTTTTGTGGGATGGAATTTTTGGGTTTTTCATTTTTCCCTTCCCCTCTTCTTTTTTTGCTCTTTCTCTCTCTGGCTCCCCCCCTCAAGAAAAATTTTTTTAGGGCCATTTTCTCGATTCTGTTTGATTTTTTTTACTAAATTTACCCCATAATTCCCGAAGAGTTTTCCCATTTTTCCCTTTTGGGAGAAATGGGTTTAAAAAAGGGTTGGTTTGGGGTTTCCCCTTTTGTGGGGCTTTTATTGATATAAATATCTTTTTTTTTGGGGGGGAGGGTATGGATATTAAAACCATGGGTTTAGTACTTTTTTATATTAAAGGGTTTTTTTTTCCCCATTGTTTTTCGGGAATAAGGGTTTTCCAAAAATTTTTTAGGCAAACACTGGTTCACTAGCTTCTGACCCCCTCCCCTAACTTTTAAACCCCCTCCCACCCCTTTTTTTCTGTCCTTTCCCCTCTTTCCTCCCTTTCCCCAGTCTCTGTTCTCTGGGCCCCTGTCCCCTCTCCTCTCTCTTTCCCCCTCGCTCCCCACTCCCCCCCCCTTCTCCCCCCTTTTTCTTTTCCCCTTTTTTATCTCGCCTCTGTCTCTTTTTCTCCCCCCCCCTTTTTTCTTTTTCTTTCCCTTTTTCCCCCCCCCCCCTCTCTCTCTTCCCCTCTCCCCTCCCCTTCCCCCCTTCCCCCTCCTCATCCTCTCTCTCTCTCTCTCTCTCTCTCCTCTCTCTCTCCCCTCCCCCCCTCTCTCTCCCCTCCTTCTCTCTTTCCTTTTTCCCCCAAATCATGCTAATTTCCATGGAAATAAAAAGCTTTTTAAACTTTGAAATTTGGGAAAAATCCCAAATTTGAAGGGGAAAAGAAAATTTTTAAAGTAAACCACTACACCCGGGTGGTCAGCCAGAGGGTTTCTAGGTCAAAGGGGCTTGGGGGGCCCCGGCCCGAAAAGTGGCCCCTTTGGGAAATAAACCCTTTTTTATAAAAAATCTTGGGATGGATTTAAATTTTTTAATATTTACTTTAAAAAAATTTTTTTTCCCCCCAAAAAGGGGAAAAAACTAATCCAAAATTTTGAAAAGTTAACCCAAAAAATGTTTTTTTCTGAATTAAAGGGGCAAAAAACAATGTTTCCCCCCGCTGGGCTTGATGGTTTTTTAAAATTTTTGGGTAAAAGGGTTTTAAAAAGGGGAGGAAAAAAAAAGGGTTTTCCTTTTGGGGTGGTATTTTTTGTTTTTTTGTCAAATCAAAAATTTTCCCTTTTGGACTGTTTTAAACCCTTTTATCCCCAAAACTGTTATTTGGGGCCCATAGGAATTTTTTTCCCCGGGTACAGAAAATTTTTTTTCCCCGGAAAAATTTAATTTACTACAACTTTATGCTGATTACCTTTACTATTTTTTTTATCCATATTTTAAAAGATTTTTAACAAAAAACCAAAAGTAAATTTTTAGTTTAAGTGATTTGTATTACTAATTTTGATTGGAAAAAATGGGAAAAATTTTTGTTTTTGAACCAGTGAAAATACAGTAGGCCCCCAAAAAAAACTAACTTCCTTGGGGGGGCCCAATTTCCCCAAAAAAAATATGAGAACCCCAGCCTTTGAGTGCCTTTTGTTTTAAATTTTACTGAAAGGGGGCTGCAAAGCTTCCCCCAATTTTTTTTTAAAGGTTAAAAAAAATTTCCATTAAACATAGTCCTCTTGGGGGGCTTTGGGCCCTTTAAGCTTTTGAAAAATTTTTTGGATGTCCCCTTTTTTTTTGTAATATTTTTTCTAACTGATTATTTTGATTAGAGTTTCCCTACAATTTTTTTTGGAGTTGGGGGGCTTCAGGGGTTTATAAAAAAATGTATATTTTTAAAAGCATCAAATTTACAAAGGTTTTTTTTTTAATTTTTTTTTTTTTTAAAATTAAAATTTTTCTTTTTTCCCCTTTTTATTATTTTTGAAAATAGAAAAAATGGGATGGGTTTTCCCCCATCTTTTACTAGAAATTTGGGCCCTTTTGGGTTTTTCTTTTTTTGTAGTAAAGGGGTTTTTTAAGAAACAGTGTCATTTTTTTTCTTATAAATATTGACACTTTTTTTTCCCCAAAAAAATTTTTTTGTTAAAAAAAAAATCCCTCCAGACAAACAAAAAAAATAATTTTTGAAATTTAAATGCTGCCATTCGGGAAACTCCCTTTTAAAGGGGTTTGGCACTTAGTCCCCCTCAGCCCCCATCAGCCATAAAAACCCGGTGTTTTTTCACAAGTTAATTTTTACGAAAAGGTCTCAGGGATGGTTTTTAATTTCCTCCCCCGTCACAACGCTACCTGGGAAAAAGTTAGGAAACAGGTACCTTTTTGTGGGCCCCCCCCCCCACTGCTTTTTGAGGGCGCTCGGGTTTTTACCTTTCTTGTTACTTTTTTTTCATAAAGCCCTTAAGAAGGGAAAAAGGGGGTTTTTTGGAAAACTGGGTTTAGTAAAGAAATTAGCTTTGAAAAAGAAAGGGAATTTGAGGTTCCCCAAAATATAGCCTTTTCATTACCCGCCAGTAAGTTTTTAGGGAAAAGGGAAAATAAAAGGGGAAAAGTTTTGGGGAGGGAAAAAAAATTTTTTAAAAATAAAAGGAAAAAATTTTTTAAATAAAGATTAAAATTGTTAACTGGGGACCCTTTACTGAAGTATTAGCTGGTTTGAAAATTTTTTTTTCTGTACATGTGCATAGTAGGAAATTTAAAGGAAAGGTGCCAAAATTCTTTTGCAAATTTTTTTGTTAAATTTTTTGTGTTTTAAATGTGTATTTTCCCCCAAAATTCCCCCCCCTTTGGGCCCCCTTTTTGAATCTCTCTGGCTGTCGGCCTGTCCCGTTTACCAAACTTGTTTTTTTTTTGGCATTAAAACCCCAGGACAGTCCCCAAAAAAAAAAGTCCCTTTTTTATATTTTTGGTGTTTTTTGGGGTAAGATCTTCCCTTCCCCTTTTTTTTTTTATAAAAAGAAAAGTCTGAAATTAGCTGTTTGCCAAATGAATGCCAAAACTGGGTTTAAAATTGTTTTTTTCTTTGAAAAATTTTTTTCCCGAAATTTAATTCCTGGGGGGGGCATGGGTACATAAACTTTCCCCTGGGGATTTTTTGTGTATAAAGGTTTGGGGTTTTCACATGGGGTGGCCCCGCAAACCTTTGTCACAAAAAGGGGTCTTACTAGGGCCCCCCTGATTCCCCCCTTTGGGTTTTCCCCATTCCTTGAAGGTTTTTTGGGTTTTTTTTTTTTATTATTTTTTATTTTTTAAATTAAGTTTTTTAAAGATAATGTTCCCCGAATTTAATGGTAAAATTTAAATCAAATGGGTGGGGTGGGAAAAAAGCCTTTTTCTCTTTTTTTTTTTTATTTTAAATTTTTATTATTTTTTTTTTAATGTCTCGAGCATATATGGGGTCGCAATTTCTTTTTCCCAAAGGGGTTCCCAAATTGTAGCCCTTGTGACCTTAACCCGATTTCACCCCGTCCCCAAATTTGGGAGGAAAAAACCCCAAATTTTTACTAATGCCATGAAAATTGATGGTGGGTTTTTTTTAAATTAAATTTATATTAAAATTAAATCCCAAAAGTTATAGACATTATAAAGCCCCCGTAAGATAATGTAAAAAATTTTTTGGGGGGAAAAAAAAAAAAAAGAAAAGGGGAAACAGATGAGACAAGGGGAGTACTTGTAATTGACATATTTGGGGACTTAGTAAAAATTTGCCATCTAGTGTAAAAACAAATTTAAAAAAAGTAAAATCACAGGGGCCCAAAGGCAAAATTTCGTATTGCCCAACCCCGTCCCCAAATTTTGGGTTTTTTAACAATATAATAGTATTGGAAAATTTTAAGAATTTTGGGGGGAAAAGAAAAGGGCAGGGAAGGCCCCAGGTTAAAAATTCTTAGGTAAATTTTTTTATTGTGAAGCCCTTGGGGGGTAAACAAAAAGGAAAAGAATACAGTTACGTTTTGGGCAGTGCATATCCCCCGGTTTTCCCAAAAGGGTTAAATTTCCCTCAAACCTTTTTTGGGGGGAAAAAGAAAGTATTTTTGTTTTTAACTCTTGGCATAAAAGTTTTTTCATTGTTTTTTTGCCCGTCCCAAAAAAAAATTTTAGCCACTGTTAAAAACCCTTTCAAAACATGAAATTGCCCTTTTCTGATAATCAAACAAATAAAAAATTCTAAAATTTGGGAAAGAAAACAGTAGTCCCCCTACAACTTGGGGTTTGGCCCCCTAAAAACCCTTTAATTTTTTTTTGCATTTTCATTCTCAAATTTTTAAAGTAAAGTTTATTTTTTAACATTATCCCTTTTTAATAAAAAATTTAAAAATTTATTATGCTATGATTTTGTTTTTTACCTCATTTTTCCCTGATGGGCCCTCTTCTCCGGGGGGATTTGGGCAAAGGAGGAAATCATGAATATTTCATTTGCGTAGTGAAATTTGGCCATTAAATGTGGTGCAGAGTAGTATTTTTTTAAGGTCACTATATGTGCCTGATTTAAGGCTTTACTGCAATTATTTCAAGTGAAATTTCAGTCAGACCCCAATGAAAAAAAATGAAAAACCCAAACCTTCCCCAAGGGATTTTTTTTGGGGGCCCTTAGGTAAAAAACTTTGTTTTTTTAGTTTAAAAAAAAATTTTCAGATGGGCAGTTACCTTTTTTTTTTTTTTTCATAAACATTTATTGGTTTTATTTTTTTCTTAAACTAAGGAAATACAGCAGGATCTTTTTTCCACAACTGGTAGCTCTGATATTGGGAAGGCTCTTTTATAATCTGTCAATTATCCAGGATTTGCCACTGACAGCTGTTATGCTAGTTACAGAAAAGAGTCTCTTAGAGTAATTTGATCAGTGTGCAAGTACGTATTTATGACTATGGACTAGGGCAGAGGGACACATCTTTTGAATTAAAGTTAACTATAATATTAGAGGTCTGGAAAAAGAGTGAGAGTTAGAATGAAATGGAAGTACATATAATTATTGGCAGATGGAGGCAGATAGAGAGAAAGAGTAGGAGATAAGATCATATACATAACTGCAGGCACTCATAGTTCAGTGTGTGCTCTCAGATGTGGCAAATATATGCACCCCCCCATACACCCAGCTAGGCATGCAAACACACACACACACACACACACACACACACACACACACACACACACACACACACACACACACACACACACACACACACACACACACACCACAACACACACCTCTAGCTACATTACAAATTAAATCAACTACCTACCTACCTACCAACTTATTTACCTACCTACTTATCTACCTACCTACCTACCTACTTATCTACCTACCTACCTACCTACTTATCTACCTACCTACCTACCTACTTATCTACCTACCTACCTACCAACCAACCAACCCATCCATATACCTGCCAAACCTTTGTACTTGTGCACTTGCCTACCTACACACATAACTACCTGTCCATCTACCTACCTACCTATCTATTACCCACCTACTTATCTACCTACCTTTCTATTAAACTGCCTACCTATCTAACTACCTATCTTACCTACCTACTTGCCTGTGCACTTGCCTACCTATTCCCCTACCTACCCACCTAACTCTGCACCTATCTCTTACCTCCACCTTCACCCACATCCACACACTTAAGGGCCCTCGCAAATAAAACTACCCACACTAGCTGAACGTAATGTTATATCATATAATTTAAGGTGATATAAGCAATCCATGATGTTATAATTTCTTTTAAAATCAAGGTGATAAAAATGTGGAAGCTTTATCAGAAGTCCAATGTTATATTAATGTTTTACTTACTTTTAACAGGCCAAGGTTAACCATATCCCCAAAGGTGGTAACTCAGAGATTCTGTTCGGACTCCCCTGTTATCATCATCACACATAATGATGGGTACTCATGTCCCTCTCTCATACACATAATATCTGGGTAGAAGTGGTAGTGAGAGACTGATAGTGACTACTTAGCCTTCTTGGATAATGCCATGATGGTCATGGTTGATCGATAGCACTGTGATAGTGACATGGACACTTTTGTTAGATGATTAGCTTTATATATATATATATATATTTTAAAGTTTTGATAGTACGAAACGATAGGAGACTAGTAATACTTTAAACAGACTTGCATGGTTTCTAAAGAATACTTAATGGATAGTTTTATATTGTTTTCTTATGAGGTTATTATAACCATTTACTAGATATGTTAAAAGGGGGG
>NC_051402.1:1020608-1024391 GCF_015228065.2 Penaeus monodon
GAATAAGATAAAACAAAAAACCATAAAAGACAAAACAGGAAAAAGATACTCAAAAGAAATAAAAAGGAAAAATTTATAAAAGAGAAATAAAAAAAAAAATTTAAATTAAAAAAAAAAAAAAAAAAAAAAAAAAAAAAAAAAAAAAAAAAAAAAAAAAAAAAAAAAAAAAAAAAAAAAAAAAAAAAAAAAAAAAAAAAAAAAAAAAAAAAAAAAAAAAAAAAAAAAAAAAAAAAAAAAAAAAAAAAAAAAAAAAAAAAAAAAAAAAAATATTTTATATATGTAATATATTATATATATATATATATAATTATATATATATAGTATATAAAGATATAATATATGATTATATATATGATATATTAGTACAGAGTACATAGACAGTAGTGATATATAATAATCAATAATATACAGATAATAGACCAGTGAACATAAGATACACATAATATACAATACAAGACATAGACAATACTAGTACAATATTTACACTATACACGTATACACATGACATATACACATACATAAACATACATAGCTACAACTATTACACATACAATTTATCAATCATGATACACATACCATACACAACAATACATATACACTATTTATACATATACATATCACATATAAATAACATAAATAGTATATATATAATATATATATATATATAATATAGAATATATATATATATATATATAGATATATATATAGATATATAATATATATAATATTATATAATATATTTTATATTATATATATTAATGTATTTTTAATATTATATATATTATATTATATAAATTTTAAATATTGTATATATATATTTATTATAAGGAATGTATTATTTATTAATATATATTTAATTATATATTATTTTATATATTATTTTAAAATATTAAAATATAAGATATATATTATTTATATATAATTTTTTTAAAAAAATTTATATATTATATTTTAAAAATTTTAATATAAATATATAAATAAATAAATATATAAAAGAATAAAATTTAATTATAATTATATTTATATATTTTTAAATAATTTTTAATTTTATATAATATTAAGTATATAATATTTTTTTATATTTATATTGGAAAAAATTTTAAAAATTATAATAATATAAGATATATATATATAAAATAATAAAATAAAGTAGAATATATATAGATTTTTAATTTTAATAATTAAAATATAATATTATATTTTATGAAAAAGTTTAAAAAGAAATGAATATAATAAAATAATTAAGATATTTATAATATAATAAAGAATAAAATAAAAAAATTTAAAATTTAAAAAGACATATATAAATTACAATAATTTATATAATAAATATAAATAATTATAAATAAAAAAAAGGAATTAATATATTATTATATATTACAATAAAACTTTAAATAATAAAATAAAATAATATATATAATAAAAGAATTTTAAAAATAAATAAAACCCAATTAAAAATATAAATTAATATATAGTAATAATATAAATATAATATAATATATATATAAATAAAATATAAATAATATAATAAATTTTAATAAATTATAAATAATAAAAAAAAATATATATAAATAATATAAAATATAATAAAATTTAAATAAAAAATATATATATAAAATTAAAAAAATAATATATTAATAAATAATTATTTTTATTAAATTAAAAATATATAATTAAATATATATTAATAAGTTTAATATTTTAAAAATATTTTAAAAAATTTAAATCTATATAATTATATATAATAATATATATATATATATAATATTTATATATAATATATATATAAATATATATATTATAGATATAGATATAATAATAATATATATTATATATATGATATATATATAGATACATATATATATGCATACATATATATATATATATAATATATATATATATATATATATATGCATACTAGAACTACATATATATATATAATATATATATATAAATATGTGATATATATAGTATAATAGTATATGTAATGTATATGTGATATATATGTGTATATGTATGTGTATATGGTATATGTATGTGTATATGTATGTGTATAGTGTAGTATGTAATGGTATATATATTATATATATATATATATATATATATATATATATATAATATATATATATATATATATATATATATATGCATTACTGTACCATTAGTTATATATAAAAAATAGGAGCATTCAAATTGAAAATAGAGAGATAAAACACTTCAGTTTAGTTGGTTTATCCCACCTCTGGACGGAAGGATGGCATATGGAGCTAAAATATGGGCAAGACTTCGATCTTGAAGAAGGCTTCATGGAAAGCTACAGAATGAATAGCACAGCATCTACACTCTGAGGCAACAGGGAGAATTGTCACAAGTCCCCACCTCCCAAGTACAGAGTGGACAGAGGGAGAAGTAATCTGGACTTGAAGGGTTACCCAATTTTTTTTTTTTTTCTTTGCTTTCCTTGGTGTATTGAGGAGTCATGATAAGGTCGACAGTTATTTCCTATCAGGCTACCATGTCTAATTAGTGCAACCTTTGCAGAGTAACATAAAATATTACTCAAGGGTCCCAAGCAGTAAGTTTACTGAAGTGGTATCAAAGCTGGCTAACAAAGTTAATGAGGTAATCCTGCAGAGCCATATTTTTTCCTGAAGAGAATCATTAACATAATACACAAAATACCTTGTTATGAAACACATTACTTGTATGAAAATCAGACAGTTAAGATAATCTGAGGGAACAGTCTTTATAGAACTTGAAAAAATGTATAACATTCCTATGACTGAGATTACCTTAACTTGATATGTTCTTGTGGTACATAAATGTGTTCCAAGAATCAGTCTCGCATCTGTCTGCACGAAAAATCTAAAAGGTCAAGTAAACAAGCACATAAGGTTCATACATTTATTCATTAAATTACACTGAGTATATGCACAATGGTGAGGAGAAGGTACCAAATGCATATTAGAAAGGGGAGAGCACATCACCAAAGAGCTACCCTGTGAGCAACAAAAAACAAGAAGTTATTTTAGTAAAATAAGTATACATGACCCATGCTTGCCATTTTAAAACTATAGCTTATAGTTTTAGCATAGAGTGGATGATAGCAATTCTTCAATTCAAGAGGTTAATGGACATGATATTTTGCTGGAATGCATATACCAAGGTTTTTATGAAGTAGAACTACAAAGAACATGAAATAAATGCTATCATCATGGAGAATGAGTATTGAACAGAAAGCCTCATATGAAGATCAGCCAAAATGAGTAACATAAAAAATATACTACAACATAATTATTATACAATATGGTATTCACAGCAAGTAGAACATACCATACAGTGAGAATTCGAGTGTTTCTAAGTTTGAGTGGCCAATGGGATCACAGCACAGGATACAACACACTGAAGTAGTAAAGTATCAGGCGAGTATATTCATTATTGACTGTAGAGTAAAGATAATAGGGCTTGTAACTTTGGGCCAAAGTTCCTCATCACATCATTGTCCAGTACATGGGATGCTGTGTCATACTCTGCAAGGTACAGGGTATGATGGCGAAGGAAGGCGATCGGATGTGATATGTCAAGGGGAAGACATGACAAACAAAAATAACACAGAAATTAGTCTCTAAAAACCAGTGTCTCAAATTTCAATCATGGTTTTACTTTTTTAATATGATGGCTTTAAGTAGATATTAACTTAGTTCATAATATAAACAAAATACTTACAAATCACAATATCTACAAAAGCACCATAAAAAATAAGTATGAGGAAAACAAAAAAAT
>NC_051402.1:1024491-1029491 GCF_015228065.2 Penaeus monodon
CCTGTTAACACTGGTAGTGTTTGTGATACATGTACTCTCTACAGTAGTTTTATTAATTCTCTTCACACAGAGATGTCTCCAGACACACTTAGTCAATTACTAGGTCTCCTAACTTCATCCTTTTATCCCATTCCATGAAGTGTCATAGGGAAGTTTAAATTTCTATTACTAATATCATTCTTAATAACATTACAGTAATAATAATGACAATAATAATCACTATGATAAGATAACAGTAATAGAAATAAAACCCCTTTTTTCTGCAAACTTCTTTGACTGGAGTAAACAGGTGAGAACAGGTAAGCTTAGTAACTTCTTTCACATTGACTAATCACTTGTGAAGCTAATTTTGTGTGAAGCAAATGTAATGAAACAAAACCAACCATCAGTGCAAGTACCTACTGCCAATGGCTCAACATTTTGAAAAGCAGTATAAAAATAATGAATGAAAATACAAAAACAATAATGCAGCTTCATATGCTACAACACAACAGTTATACTTGAAAAATACAAAGGTGTCTACCTCTCAGTTACATCTATGCTGGGAAATCAAAATAATTTTGTGACAATTCAAAAATGAAAATGTATGAATGCTGAAGCCATCATCTTCTCCTATCGATTAGATTTTTAAGTGATTAATAACAACAGTAATAACAGTAGCAGCAACACCAAAAGCAATAATAATAATAATAATAATAATAATAATAATAATAATAATAAAAATGATGATAATAATAATAAAAATAATACAAATAATACTAATACTAATGATGGTAACAATAATAATGATAGCAGTGACAATATGGGATGATGATGATGATGATGATGATGATGATGATGATGATGATAATGATGATGATGATAATGATGATGATGATGATAATGATGATGATGATAATATGATGATATGATGATGATGATAATGATGATGATAATGATGATGATGATGATGATGATGATGATGATGATAATGATGATGATAATGATGATGATGATAATAATAACAATAATAATGATAATAATAACAATAACAATAACAATACTACTACTACTACTATCACCAATAATAAAAAATCTATATTATTATCATCATAATAATAATGCTGCTGATGATGGTGATCATCATAATAGGTCTCTTCTTCCCAATAATAGCAATAATAACAATTATAATAAATAACAATAATCATAAAAAAAAGTTACTAGCACAAATAATGACAACAACAATAATACTCACAGACAAGAGGTCAAGCAAAAAAAAATGTTACAACAGTCACCTTTTTTCCCATCTGTCCCTCTTCCACAGCTAAGATGATGAATAGTTTATATATATTGACTGATTTGCTATCCATACATTTACAGTAGCCTATTCGCAGTTAACAGTCAGATCTGCTTTTCTGTATCAGTTAATAACTGGGAGCAAGGAAAGCTAAATGAGGTTAACTCTAGTACTTCAGAGAGTTTGAAAGCAGTCTACCTAATATTTCCTTATTTTGAGGCCAAAATAATCTAAAAAGTGACACATGGGAGCAAGAACCCAAGTCAGATGTGTCCAATATCATAAGCACTGGAAGAGGGACACAGTTATGTAATATATAAACCTCTATATATTGAGTATATGCAGATGGGTGCTCTACAGTGCTCTGGGGAATAAGCCCTCTGGTGTGTGCCAGTGCCAATAATCTCGGCAAGCATTTGTCAGGTCCATATTTTGCTAATAAAGAATGAATATTTATATCAATGATACAAGAATCTTGATGTCCTGTTGTATGCTGTCATTAGTAACTGATTACTCTCTATGCATAGCTGTTCATTTGAGCACTTTATCTTCCAATGCCTTACAGTTTATAATTGTGTTTTAGCACTTAGGGAATGATATTGTATATATATATCTTACAGAAACCTTAGTTTACTGCCTTCATGTTTGATCTCATTAGTTTTATCTAATTTACTTTTGCTACAAAAATAGGGACATAGTATTAGCCTGGAGTTTGGCCAGTATGTAGGATAAGTTCAATATTTTTTAAATATCCTCATAAAGGTGCTAACACTTTTAAATGGATAGTGTCATGAATCCTGTATATCAACCAGTCACTTCCTTAGCACTGGAAGAAGGACATATTTTCTGTACAGATTTACTGAAGTAAGGTGACCATGGTACTAATGTTAATGATACTATCATTTTCTGTGGTTAGCATGGTATAACATCTTTAAGTTGACTTACAAATACCTTCATAAAGCTCAAAGATAAATGGAAAATAAGAAATGAAACATCAAGAGAGAACAGTACTACAACTAATAACATCCTAGCAAAGGAAGGAAAAATATACTGGTTACCACTGATAACAGGGAAGCAAAGCCCATGATAGCTAGCTAACTTTTCTGTCTTATATTTCCTTCTTAGAGATGATGAGGTACAAACAGTCTTGAATTATCACACCAAATCCTATAAAATTTCATAGCCCTTGTGTCATGCTTTCGATCTACAACTACCATTCCTTGTGCATAACATCTATGGACATTTAGAATAAGTCTATAAAGTAAGGGTAAAATGTTCATTTGTTGTTTTGCATCAAGGCAACTTTTCTAGTAATCAAATAATCATAAAAGTAACTAGGATTATGCAGTGCTATTATGATAAACTGCTAAGAGGACAAGTGTCTTAAAAATCCAAGTTGTATATTCGTAAAAACTCGTAAGCTTACTTTGAGAGTTTTCATCTTCATCACAGTCTGTTTGGTGGAGAGCATTTAATTAATTAGTATTTATAACCATCCCTCTCTTAAAAGATGCAAAAATGACACTTCTAATTACCAAACCAAATTTGGATGTGGGGGGGGGGGAGGTCTTAGTAATGACAACTTTCCTAGCTTAGACTTAAACTTGAACAGAACTATCTACAACTGTACAGCATGACATAATGCAAGAAGCCACCACAGAGGAACTGAAGTCAAGGTTTCGGAACTTACCGTCCATATTACACGAGTCTGCATTGAATTTCATAAGCTTGACCGTCTTGTCGTTGGATCCGGTGGCAATGAGATCTCCCATGGGACTCCAGGCCAGGCAATAAATGGAGCCTTTGTGGTGCTTGGTGCGTTTGAAGAGGACTGTCGGTTGGTAGGTGGTGTGATCCTCCCTGCGGAGACTTACATTACAATATTTGTGGGATGATAATGCAAGTATGGAATGAGAAAGAAAGAGGGAGACAGAGAGAATGGAAATTATATAGTAAAATAACATGATCAGCAGAAATTGCAAACAATTATAACTGAATACAGCAAAATGTAATAATTTCATTCACCAAGATGAATTGTTCAACATTCAGACTTTACAACATTCATCAGACATATATTTTACAGAAATTACACAGCAGAAAAGGAATATTAATAATTTCAAATCCTGACATTTTCACACACCTTCAAAGATATGACTATCAAAGGCAGCAGCTTTGGATGTGTGAAGAATTGCAATGCATACAAAATACAACATGATTTTAAAATAGTCAAACATCTGACATTGGATACTGTGGTAATTCCAAGTCAGACAGTAATGTGTTCAGTCACTGATTATCCCCATGGGTGTCTGTTGCCCAGCTGTCATATTTCCAAAGGTGTTAACGACAATGGGAACATAGCAAAAGTTTGAATTAGAAGGGGGAAGAAAATGATGAGTTTTAAAAAGAAAAGAAAAGAAAGTAAGAAAAAAAAAGAAGAAGAAAAAATGGGAATATGATAATGTATGAGAAATGACAGAATAATAATGATAAAGGAGGAGGTATGGTAGGAGATAAATATGGAGTATAAAGAGGAAAAGAAAAAATGGAAATATTAATAAAGATCTTTGGGGTAATTTGGTAAAGGGAGAGAGGGAGGGAGAGAGAGGGAGAGAGGGGGAGAGGGAGAGAGAGAGAGAGAGAGAGAGAGAGAGAGAGAGAGAGAGAGAGAGAGAGAGGGAGGGAGGGAGGGAGGGAGGGAGGGAGAGGGAGAGAGAGAGAAGAGAGAGAGAGAGAGAGAGAGAGAGAGAGAGAGAGAGAGAGAGAGAGAGAGAGAGAGAGAGGAGAGAGAGAGAGAGAGAGAGAGAGAGAGAGAGAGAGAGAGAGAGAGAGAGAGAGAGAGAAGAAGAGAGAGAGAGAGGAAGAGAGAGAGAGGGGAGAGATGAGGAGAGAGAGAGGAAGAAGAGAGGAGAGAGAGAGAGATGGAGAGGAGAGAGAAGAGAGGAGAAGGGAGGAGGAGAGAAAGAGAGAGAGTGAGAGAAGAAGGGAAGAGGAGGAGAAGAGGAGAGAGAGAAAGAGATGAGAAGACGAGAGAGAGAGAGAGAGAGAGAGAGGAGAGAGAGAGAGAGAGAGAGAGAGAGAGAGAGAGAGAGAGAGAGAGAGAGAGAGAGAGAAAGGGACAGCAAAACATGCAACAGAAAGGAAGGGCAGAGGAGGGACTGGAAGAGAACAGAATAAATATGCAGCAGGAGGAAGAGATATAACAAGAAAGCTTTGGAGGAGGTTCAAAAATAAGAAATAAGGGTGAGGGAAGGGAAATCACAGCACAAGAGAGGGTCAGGTAACCAAAGAGTCACCTACAAGAATTAAGTCTTTATTTCGAGAGCTAGAACTCAAAAATTCTCACATATATTTCATATCAACGTCATGTACAATTATTTGTTAAAACTTATTCCTGTCAAATCCTGTCTTTTCTCCATACCTCTAACTCATCTATGACTCCAATAAAACTAACAAAACATCACAGCTAGAAATCATACAAAAACAGAGAACAGAAGAGAGAATATGCATCACTGGTCCTTCACCACAGGACTCTCATTGTTACCAACCTAAGCTCTGAAAGTTTGGGGTAACTACAGATCCGCAGCGTCTTCGAGTTGGAACCCACGGCATAGAAACGGCCTGAGGGATGGAATTCAGCACAGCGCACGGCCTGCACATCCTCCAGTGTAGTGACGGCAAGGAATCTGGGTTTGGCCTCTCCATCTTTGCTGCCAGTCTGAAAGGA
>NC_051402.1:1034491-1039491 GCF_015228065.2 Penaeus monodon
CACGAGCCACTAAGTTGTCTGCCATGAAACGAGGGAGAAATGCGCGCCCACGCCGGGCTGGATCGCGACGCCGCAGGCACACCACGCTCGGATTCACGCCGGAGTTCTGCTGGCGGCGACGCAGTGCCAGTTGGCGCTCGGTCTTTCCCACGCCGCGACGGACGCCACGCCTTCTTTCTTCGAGCCTCCCTGTTCCCTTCATTATTGTGTTTTTTATTTTTTACTTTTCGTCTCCGACCCTTCAGCTTCTGCGCCGTCGCCGTGGTATTCAGGACTGCGTTATCCTCCGAGTCGCTCGCTCTTCACAAACACAGACACAACACGCTGAACGAAACGCAAGAAAGCGGGAAAGACCGAAAACATCCGGGTAACCGCTAACCATCGGGGTCAGTGGCTCAAGCTCGGCGTCACTGTCGCGAAAGATGCTGCCTCGCCGTTCTTCCCGACAAAAGCAGCATGGGCGCACCGGGGGGAGGTGTTGACACACAAACGGCGAATTATGGAATTGCGGCTAAGTGTGTCACTTCGGCTGCCAAAGCATGAGAATCAGCGGAAGCCCCAGGAGTCGCACTCCCTCCGGCGACCACGATGAGGCAGCACACTTACTCCCTCAGCCGGAAACGTCATCGGCACTTCCCTGTTATACAAACACAGGAAGTTCCAAGAGTAGCGCACAAGAGGCGGATTCTCCTTCCTACTCTCCCCCAAGAGAGGAATAAACCGCCGCAAATCAAGCCTCTGCGCCGCCTTCATTAGCACCTGGTCACCTGGACGAGGAACTGCGACGTGCCGAAGGACTTCTACGGATTCCACGGACACGAAGCAGGCATTGTGCTTCGCTCGTTCCAAGAATTCGCGGAAGACAGACGCCACGAAATTCTTCCTATCGCCCAGCCCATTACAAATAACGTGACTGTCATATAATCCAGAGGCTGGCGCGAGGCCTTGAGGAGACTCCATGACACAAGACAGCAGTTGGTCGCCAGCCTCTGTCGCGTGCGAGGCGGCGATTCTCTGCAACACGCCACTGCGTCCTCCTCCGACACTCCTCGCCGGCCCACACACCCGACCGACGAAATCCAAAATCCAAAATTCCATAAACATTAAGGTCTGGAAGACTCATCGAAGTACACAAAGCGCGATTATTATACTGTTGTTCTGTATGCCCTGCCCCGTAACATTAAATATTAAGTTCTCGACGCACCGCTCTCGAGCACCCATCGTAGTACACAAAGCGCGATTATGCTGTTGTTCTGTCTGTTCTGTCCCGTAACCCACACACTCATCTCCTTTCCCCGTTACCTTATTGTGACGCTGTGACACACTAGCATGACGTTACGCCCGTCGTCATCCCGGTAAATCCTCAAGCTCACCAGATGCCGCGGCAGGGGGACGCACGAGCAGCGGCCACCCCGACCAGGCCATCCCCGACTCTGGAATGCTAACAGCGTGATATCGCCCTCCCCCGTGGGCACTGCCACGCCAAGAAACGGTGCCGCGGGATGCCAAATGATGCCAAGAGATGCCAACGGATGTCAGGGGATGCACTCTACGACACGCAAACAATATCTAGCCCGAAAATCAGACGACGCAATCCCTCATAACACCGCGTTCGCGAATTACAGGGGAGAACCAGAACGGCCTGGCATCGGCTACTCACACACGTAACCGAATCCTCGCTTACCACAGCGGCCGAGTCTGGGTCATTAGCTGGCGGGGATACTCGTGTTATACCTGTTGGCTCAAGCAGTCAGGTCTGATGAAGCAGAGGATAAGAGTGTGGAAGGAGGTGGAAGAGGAAGAAAATAATAATAATAATAATAATAATAATAATAATAATAATAATAATAATAAGAGAGAGAGAGAGAGAGAGAGGGGAGGAGGGGGGAGGAGAAGGAGGAGGAGAAGGAGGAGGAGGAGGAGAAGAAGGAGGAGGAAGAGGAGGAGGAGGAGGAGAAGAGAGAGAGAGGAGGAGGAGGAGAGAGAGAGAGAAGGAGGAGGAGGAGGGAGAGGGAAGAGAGAGACGCGGGAGAGGGATGAAATAAGTCAGAGAAAACACAAGAAGGCTACGAAGGAAATATGCCCGAGTCCGTACGGTCAAAACGGCGGAAATAAGGCAAAGCCAAATTTATACAACCGAATAAATAACAAACAAAACAATAAACAAGGATAATGGCAAAGACTAGTGAAAACGCGGGTACTAGTCATAATCAAATACTACAATATAACTACAACCGTCTCTCCCAGAATCAGCTTCACTGCTACCACTACTACCTTACTATTACTATTACTACTATTACTATTACTACTATTACTATTACTACTATTACTACTACTTCTACTATTACTACTACTACTACTACTATTGCTACTACTTTTACCAACACTACTACTATTACTACTACTACCTCTACTACAACTATTACTGCTACTACTACCATCACAACTACTGCTATTACTACTACCACCTCTACTACTTCTACTACTACTACCACCACCGCCACCACCATTACTACTACTACTACTACTTCCACCACTTTCGCGACTATCCTCACCAAGCCTACTTCCATTGCTCCCATTTTTCTCCCACTCCTCTGCCGCCACTCCCGACGCCCCGACCCTAGAACAACCCCACAACTAACATACTCCTCCTACTCCTCCTCCTCCTCCTCCTCCTACTACTACTACTACTATTACTACTACTACTACTACTCCTACTACTACTACTCCCATCGCCGCCCAATTCGTGCATAACAATCACCCAAAAAGGTCGTCGAAATCAACAACGAACCAAAGTGAATGGAAAACAGGAACAGGGACAGGAGAGAGAGCGGCCGAGCGACGGTGCCGACGAGGCCGACGCGCGCACGCCATGTCTCTGCACAGGTGTGGGAGGGCAAAGATAAGGGGGTGGGGGTGGGGGGTGGAAAGGCGGGGGTGGAGGGGGGTGGAGATAGGTGTGGAAGGGCAATGGGAAAGGGTGTGTAGGGGGGGGGTATATGGAAGGGCGGGGGTGGGGGTGTGGGAGTGGGTGTGGAAGGGCAAAGGGAAGGGGGGATAGATTTTGAAGAACAAGGGGGAGGGTCACAACACGTGTGGTAAAGAGTGTGTGTATGTGTGTGTGTGTGTGTGTGTGTGTGTGTGTGTGTGTGTGTGTGTGTGTGTGTGTGTGTGTGTGTGTGTGTGTGTGTGTGTGTGTGTGTGTGTGAAGGGTGGGTGGGGGAGGGGGACAGGTGCCTAACGAGACGAGAGCGCGGTGCCGGAGAGCGGAATTGGCACGCGCGATGACGTTGCTGGCGGCGTGACACCCTGGCCTCGGGATCCGGAGAAATCTCGCGGAGAAACACGACGTCACCTCCGAGGCAACGAGGCGGAGAAGGTGCTCCTCGTAATGCCATGCGCCACGTGGCACTGAGGAACCGCATTTTCATATCACGGCCGCGGCGCTGATCACTGCAACTAGCACCGGGTCGCACTGCCTTCGGCTCCCACCACCGCACGACGCTCAAACGCTGTGAAAAGAGCAATGCAAAATCACGCTCCTCCTTCATAACATCAGCTCAGTATCAAAAATAACAGACCACAGAGAGAACACTGCAAAGAAGCAGGAGAGTTCGGCCAAAGAAAATGGCGTGGTTTTCCTCTTAAAATCCAGAACACTATAGAACACTATGTTAGTGACTCGATAATGCGTATCACAGCTCGGCCCATTGCAGCAAGCGCCACCCTCCAGCGCTGTGGCAGCACCTCCAGCCCACGCCAGGAGGGGCTTTCCTCCTCCCAGACGGGCAGCGCGAACACTCTTGCTTCGCGAAGAAGCGCCCTTTACGCCGTGCCACATACGCGCATCACGGCTGCGAGAGCTAAGTGCCCCTCAGGCATGGCGGAGGATAACACTTGCGCCTTCAGGCGAAGCGTCGCGGGCAGACGCCGGGAAACAGGACAATGAACCGCCTCCCGCCGCGAGGCAGAGACTGCCTGGCGCGCCCTACAATCTCCCGGAGACCCCAACGCGCAAGCAAGGCAGAATCCGTCGGCGCCGCTTCGGCCACACAACACACAGGCAAGTCGGACGCTCCCACGGCGGCTCCGTCCTCGCGCCACCGTGTTCTACTCCACACTGACCACGCAGTCCCTGCACCGCCTCCTCCGCCATTACACCGCCTCATAACTCGCACCGCCGCCTCATACGTCATGGCGCCTCCCTTCGGGCTCCCGCACAGCCTCCTCTCCCTCACACCTTCGCTTTCGTTCCTGGCGTTCCTGAAGGCAATTCCCCAATCCAGCGCTGAAGTGCACTTATTCGTTCACATCCTCTGCAGGAGCTTGCAATCTTTCGCCTTTGCACCGCGGATATCCCTTAGCAAGTACCGCAAAAGGGATACGCCATGTCCGCACCGAGAAACCTCGGTCGCCCCGCTTTCCGCCTCAGCCTCACTCTGCCCGCTTTCCAGGCTCTCATCTCACGCTCGGCCGTGACAGATGACGTCATCGCCAGACTCTGACCCTCACCCGGGCAATCCTTCACGAACATGCAAGCACTCGCAAACAAACTCAAAGACTCTTCAAAAGAAACACACACACATGCGCTCACCCACTTGTATACACACATAGTATATACACACTCAAGCAAACACACTCATACAAATCACACAAACAAGAATCTCTCTCTTTCACACACACGCACACACACACATACCTAATTACCTGAAATCAAACAACAATCAAATAAACGCAGACCCCCCCCCCCCTGCCTCCGAAAGCAAACACAACCTGTACGCGCCTTGAAACAAAACAGCAAAACATGCGGAAACGCCCGGAACACACGTAACGGCCCGAATTGTGCGTGCGCTCGTGCATGCGTACGTACACATACATACATACATACATACATACACACACACACACATTCACAAACACACACACACACACACACACACACACACACACACACACACACACACACACACACACACACACACACACACACACACACACAG
>NC_051402.1:1044491-1047044 GCF_015228065.2 Penaeus monodon
CATAAAAACAACTACAGAAAGACCACCAGCAACAAAACAATAATAATTAATAACACAAAATCGCCCTGACTCTGACTCATGACAGCGAGGCCGTACGTTATTTATCAATGCATACGTTTCCGAACAGGCTATCTACATAAATATGCAAGAATGTCGTTATCCAGCGCTCCCTCATCCATACCCAATTTCCTGCATATTTATTCCCCACTCCCTTCCCCCGTCATCATCTCTCCCTGTTTTCCCCTATCTTTCTCTTTTCCCCTATTCCCTTTTTTTCTATTTGGGTTGCGTCTTTCTATTCCTCCGAGAGCGCGGGCGGCGGCGGCGGCGAGGAGTGGGCGGTGGGAGGGAGGGAGGCGGCGGCAAGTCTGGCCGGCGGGGGCGCGGGGGGAGAGTATCCGTCGCCGTCAACACCATATAAGGGCCGCCCTCCTCACTCACTGCTTCACTCGCACTAATATCCTACCTCCTCCTGCCCTTCCATTAAACCTTCCCGCCCCGCCACACTCCGGCCGGCGCCTCTGGGGGAATGGGCCCTCCGACCCTTTCCCACAGGGGAGCGGCGGCGCCCGGCGACAGGGAGGGCACCCACCCCCTCTCCCATGCTCTCGGCCTGTGACTCACGTAACACCCGCGCCACCCATCAGCGGCGTGACGTCACCCGAGCTTTCGTGGGAAGTGATTCCGAGGAGTTACTCGTCAATATCAAGACTGCAGGTCGGTGACGCAGGGGAGAACGACTCGTGACGGCGCTTCTTTTGAGGGGCACGGGCGTTGGCAGCGAGGGCGGGGCACTGCGGGCCAGGAGGTCGGGCCGATATCGAGGCATGACAACGAAGGCTGCGATGAAAGGTTTGGGCTCATGAAGCGTAGACTGGGCTGAGCAAATTGGAACGTATTGGACGCCCCATAATGCACGAACCTATAAAAAATGGCGAAGAAATAGAAACCAGCGGGGAGCATAAAAAAAGTCTGCGAAAGGATAGGGAGGAAATGCCATGCGGTGAGGCGACCCCAATCCACGGAGTTGTGTCTTCGGTGTGTCTTAACCAAGAGGGCGTGACTATCTGCGAGTGAGTGACGTTACCTCTAGTGCCTCTCTAGCGACGAGGCCACTTCATTTGCAGCCGAACCACGCCAGAGAAGAAACATCAAACTAGACATTACGAGCTTCGACCCAAACACTCGAGGTCCTTCCCGCGAATTGCCCGGAACGTCGACAACCAGAACATATGAAGCATACACCGAGCTGCTCGCTGAGTAATAGGGTTCAAGTCCAATATTTAGGTCACGCACGGTCTCAAGGTCAGCGCGGGAGAGAGAAGCCCCGGACGGGTTGGAATGTTGTTCGCTCTCTATTCGAAAGGAAATGAGATAACAGACTGATATTCATAGTCACTGAGTCATTCTTCTGTGCCAATGAAAAATCATGATGAAACCTCAACCAAACAAAGGAAAATGCGAGTAAGCAAGGTTAGGCGGAGAGTGAGTCAACCAAACTTCAGCCGCGATGTGTTGTACAAGTCAAGAATTGCAGTAAATGAGACAAACTCACGACGAGAAATGCTGACACGACAGAGCGCCAGTCAGGGGAGTCAGCGGGAGGACAGACGCGCAGAAGAGGCCAGGCGAGGTCGTGGGGTGTGCCTGGAGCCAAGGTCCGTAAGCCTGCGTCTCGCCATGGCCAAGGACGAAACGGGTGCTCTATGGAAATTAGAGGCCACAGAAATACGTATAAACGGCTTGCTTATTCTTGACTGGTGGGGCACAGGCACCTGCCGAGCCTCGCCCCGTCTTCACCAGCGCAACAAAGAGGGCAACACCGTCCTCAAAACAGGTTCATCCACTCCGTTTTCAGGTAAAGAGAACGCCATTCCTTCTGGTTATCGAACTGATCAACGGGGAGTCACGAGGCACCAGCTTGGCAATGAATGGACGGCAGCGACAGAAAACCCCCGACTGCGCACCTCGGCACCCCAGCATAAGCCGTGTTCCAAGGAGGTAGGCGCATAGCAGGTGCCGGGAGGACCCTGGGTACGCAAGGCGTCGACCCGAGTGGGAGAACCCTCAGGCGGCCGGAGTCTGGTAATGAATAATTACCTGTACATTCTCGCAGATTTTCCACTGTCAATCTTCTAGGGATATTTGCATTCCCGCCATGAACTACACAAAGCAAATGGGAGAATATATGAATGATTAGCGCATAATTACGCATAACAGCCGGGAGTACTTATAAACTCCACGCACTCATGACAACGCCCTTTGCCCAACCACGAACCTCGCTGCCTCTTCCTCCTTCTAAAGTTACTGCGTTTGTTTTTCCTACATTGAGCAATGCTAACATTCTCTGTCACCTGCGCTTATAATTACGTGTGTGTGTGTGTGTGTGTGTGTGTGTGTGTGTGTGTGTGTGTCAGAGAGAGAGAGAGAGAGAGAGGAGAGAGAGAGAGGGAGAGAGAGAGAGAGAGGACGGAGAGAGAGAGAGAGAGAGAGAGAGAGGGGAGAGAGAGAGAGAAGAGAGAGATAGGAGGAGGAGAGAGAGAGAGAGAGAGG
>NC_051402.1:1047144-1052144 GCF_015228065.2 Penaeus monodon
AAAACCCAGAAGGGAGAACTTCAAAAAGTGGGCACCCAGTGGGCACCCAGCTCCCTAAATACAACTACAACTCCAAAACAACGACCCCCCCCCACCCCCGCATGCGAATCCCCCTCTCCCCCGAATCGCGAGGCCTCCCCTAACTCCTGCGGGATGGGCGGCCGATGGGCGGGTGGGCGGTCGGCGCTTCCCTTGCCCCGGGATTTTAGAACGAAACCGAGTTGCGTCTCTTAGAAGTTGGGCGCGACCTTCGCAAGGCCGAAAGTGAATGGCTTTTGCAGGTCGGTACAGCAGGCCCGGCAATCAAACTGCCACAGCGCTTTTTATTATTATTATCATTATTTTTTTTCTTTTATAAGGGAAGGGGTCTCGCTAATATCATAAAACAGAAAACAATAATAATAAACAAACACGAATCATAAAAAAAAACAAATCGTATTCTTATCAGCTGCGATGTTATATAAGGCGAAAAAAGTTGTTTGGGGGATTTGCATATATCATAAAACAGAAAGCCCTATTATTTATGAACTAACACAACTGATAAAAAGTGTAACTCTATCAAGCTGCGACGGATTATATATTTTTTGTCTCGATATCATAAAACACAAAGCACTCTTAATGGTAAGTTAATATGACTAATGAAAATAAATCGTACCACCTTCATCAGACGAGATGGTACGTGCGAAAAAAAATACTTCGGGGTCTGGATAATACCACAAAACAAGAAGTAGTATTAATGATAAATACGCCTACTCAATAAAAAATAAAAAAAAACTTTCAAACGCGACAGTATATATATATAAAAAAAACATGAGTGACTTTAAAAGCACAACATAGATAAGACGCGAGAAGTGACGTCACGGCGTAAGTGTTCCTCTGAGGGCCGGCGCGTGACTCACAACGGGGCTCGGAGGTGGCACCAGACAGGCACTCAGGTCCTAAACGAAGGGCCAGCGAATGCCACTACGCCCTCCACTCAAAGGGGCAACTATTAACCCCACGTTAAAGTCCCGAGGTAAATGGGTCCCTCCTACGCAAAGGCCAACGCACCCACTACGATTTCCTAGCCGACAGGAAATCGCTTCAACCCCACTATATATTCGTATCTGATTAATATTCTTTAATTTTTCTGTGACTTGTTTTTTTTCCGAAGGGCAAATTCAAGCACCACGGAGTTGCAATGTGTCACTGAGTCGCAGGATGTGGCCATGATGAGCACAGGGTTTTTTTTCAAGTCATGTCAGCATCAGAAAATAAACACAAGCCGCCTTTCCGCTCCACGCGTGGCAATGGTCACCACTTGGAATCCAGTGCCACGGGCGGGCACACGACACGCAGTTTCTCAACACAACACCTTTTCTTGCGCAAGGGAAGGAAGCGGCAGTTAACCTCCGATTATGACCACATTATCACACCTCGAAGTTTTCGAGAACCTTCCCTTCTGTAATCACAAACAACGAATGCACGAAAACACCACAAGCAACGGTGGCAGAGGAGGGCAGCCCAGGGAGCGCGGAAGGAAGGGTCTCCCTGGGCGCCCTGGGGGCAGCCACTGCCACCGCCGCGCCGCGCCGCTCGTACAACCACACTCGTCGCTTACCAGCACCACACTGCCCGCTCGCAGCCCCGCACATCCCTAATAAGCCTCTTCTCTCGCACGTGTGTGTGCCACCCTCATGCCCACATCGCCCCGCACTCGACCGCTTCTGCCGATGTACTTCTGCCTCTTGGACTCATGGTTTCCTTCGGTCTTCTTAGGCGGGGTTTCCCATCAAAAACAACCAGAACGACAGGGGGACAGGGCCCTTTCCGAGGTCCCGGGCCCAAACCCCGAGCTCGGGTCCCCCTTTCCCCCAAAAGAAACAACAAGCCCCCCAAACAAGGGCAAGCTGCGACCCGTGTGATCCTCCAGGTCATTAAAATTAATAAAAGGACTTTAAAAATTATTTAAGGTCAGGCCAGTTGATGGTTTAAAAAAAGGGGCTTTTTTCACGCCCCCACAGCAGAAAAACCCGGGTTTTATTGGCGAAGAGAGACACGGGGGCAATGTGTGGGCGAGTCCCGGGCATAAAGAAGACAGCGAGGGATTCATGAGGTGGGCATCTCGTCGCCGATCACTCACCACACACTACCCACAGGCCACAACCCACTCCTCTCGGTGCCCACAGCCTCCTACTCTCCGGGGCTCAGCGTTTCCCCCCCCAATCTACTGAAATTCGGGAAAAAGGACTAATATCCCCAGGTATCTTTTTGATTTAAAAAACTTGTAAAGGGCGCTTCCAAATTTACGGAAAGACCCCCTTGGTGGGGAAAAAATACAAGAGGACAAACAAACTTGGTATTGCAGACTCAACAGAAGGCGACAAAAAGAAGAAAAAACAATAATAAAAGAAAAAAGCAGTTTTCCAGATCTGCGAAGGCTGTGCATCTGGGTCTTCGTCGTCAGCACATAAAAAAAAAATATATATATGCAAGGTTAAAGGCTCTCCCCCTGCCCCCGCAAAGTCGTATTTTTGGGGAAAACTAATCATCCGTAGACACTGCACACACCCACACCAAAACACCCACCCCACACACACCCACCCCCCCCAAAACACACACACAAAACACACACACACACACAAACACACAAAGCCATCGCCACAGGCCCAAAAAACCAAAACAAAAACAACAACAAACCCAAAAACAACAACAACAACAAAAAAAAACAGGGCCCAAAAAACAAAAAACAAAAACAACAACAACAACAAAACAACAAAAAACAAACCAAAAAGGGTTTTCTGGATGCCTCCCCCTCCCCCCGTGACAGGAGGGGGACAGCACCCCAAAAAGGGCCCAAAACACCCCAAAACCCCAATTTAAAATGAGTAAAGGGGGGAAAACGGAAACCCGGCTGGAGTGGCACTTCCAAATATGGTCTACTTGTGGTCAACGGCTTTGGCTGTTGGAGGAGGAGGAGGAGGAGGAGGGAGGGGGGAAAGGGGGAGGGAGGAAAGGGGGAGGAGGGGGGAGGAGGGGGGCAAAACAGAAGAAAACAACAACATTCAACTCGTCTTCGACTCTCTCTTTGTGATCCTGGGTCTTTGTTGTAGATCTACGCCCACATTTTTTGGGCTCGGGACCCTTTAAAATTCAAGACCATGTTGTTTGCCGTCTTCCCTTTTGGGGCTTGCAGGAAAAAAAAAGGAAAAAACATCTCGTTTTTTTTGCCGCTTGAGTTCCCTCCGTGTTCTCTTCTCCAGCTGTTTCTTCCCCTTCAGAAGACAGGTTGCAAGGTCTCTCTGCCACCCTCCGCCCTCTCCCCCCCCCCGTAGCCGTGTAAAACCTCTTCGGAACCAAACCAATAGAAGCACTTTATAAAACCCAAATTTTGAAGCTGCTCCCCTACAAAAATCACAAACCCCCCCAGCCTCCCAGCACGCCCTTCCCTTTTGCCCCGCCCTCGCCTCGCCTTTCTCTCTTCATCCGCCCTTCCTCTTCCTTTTTCCCCGCTTCCTCTCGTTCGTTAGCAACCATCTCAACGAACGGATATGGCGTCACGCACTCCCCTCTCATCTCCGCTAGCATTGAGCAATCCCTTTCAGAACGCTCTACAGCTCGAGCTCTTTGATCCGCTCCACGCGAGGCGATCAGCGCACTCCGCTTACTTTCCCTGCTTCGAAGTGCGCGCATCCGACAAGAAAGAGCAATCACAATAAATTTGCAAATATGCAACTTCACCGGTAAACAACAACAGACTAGGCCTCGCCTCTGCCTCTGCCTCTCTCTCTCTCTCTCTCTCTCTCTCTCTCTCTCTCTCTCTCTCTGTCTCTCCTCTCTCTGTCTCTCTCTCTCTCTTGTCTCCTCTCTCTCCTCTTTTCTCTCTCTCTCGCTCTCGCTCTCCTCTCGCTCTCTCTCTCTCCTACTCTCTTTTCTCTCTCTCTCTCTCTTTCTTTTTTCTCTTTCTCTTTTCACTTTCTCTCTCTCTTTCTCTTCTCTTTCTCTGTCTCTGTCTCTGTCTCTGTCTCTGTCTCTGTCTCTGCCTCTGTCTCTGTCTCTGTCTCTGTCTCTGTCTCTGTCTCTGTCTCTGTCTCTCTCTGTGTCTCTGTCTCTGTCTCTCTCTGTGTCTCTCTCTCTGTCTCTGTCTCTCTTTCTCTCTGTGTCTCTGTCTCTGTCTCTCTCTGTCTCCTGGCTACGTCCCCACGTCCCTCCCCCAGCCGCCGTCCGCCCGCCCACGCCAAGGACAGTATCCTACAGCGGCCTCTTTCCTCCGGCAGTTTATTAAGGCCGAAGCAGCGGCGGCGTGGGACGTCGCGGCGTGAGAAAGCAATAAGGAGGCGGCGTGTGCCAAGTATGGCCCTCACTGACTCATAACTCCCGCCGCTCGCTCGGACTACGCCCGACACCTGCCCGCCCAGCGCCTTCTCGAGGGCCACTCGCGCCGCGACGCCCTCCTCCATCCTACGCCCTTTGCGGAGGGTGAGGGCGGCGGAGACGGACAGAAGGTGGTGAGGAGGAAGAAGGTGGTAATAGGTGAAGGCGCAGACTGAGGAGAAGGAGGAGGAGGAGGTACCGCAGAAGGAAAAGGAGAAAACGCAAGGGAGGAGGACGACGAGAACTAGGAGACAGAGGAAAAGCAGAAGAAGAAAAAGAAGAAGGAGGAGAAAAAGAAGAAATAATAATAATAATAAGGAGGAGGGGGACGAAGAGGAGAAGGAGGAGGAGAAGAGAGGAGGAGGAGGATTAAGAGGAGAGGTGGGAGTTGAAGGGGGAGAAGGATTCTGCGACGGAGGGGGGAGGGGGGGAGAGTCCGGACCCGGGTGGTGTCACCTTTCAAAACGACTTTGTGATCATATTCGGATAAACTACATAAATAAGTTCTGGCATAACCCTTCTGTGTGCTAGTTTTTGCTCCCTCTGTTACAGCCGGCGCAAATAAACTGCCCTCGACACGACCGCCGTCAGGATCGGGCGTCCCTGAACGGCAACAATTAACATTCGATGCAACTGTGCGTGATTTA
>NC_051402.1:1057144-1077144 GCF_015228065.2 Penaeus monodon
CGAACTTGCGGATCTGGAGCCAAGGGATTTCCGCTTCGCTCTCAGCCGTCAGTCGCGCTGCGCGGGTCGGGGAAGGCGAGACAACAACCCCACGATATCATAAAAGAGAGAGACAGACAGACTTTGCAAACGGAAACTATAGCTAATCAATACAACGAAAAAAAAAAACACAAAAACTCAACGAAACACATCAATCCGCTACGCATTACGCTGAAGATATTAAGCTCTCAGGGGCACTCGCAATCCGAACCTAATTAAGAGACACAAACACCGTGTACAGGATGGCAGCGAGAGGCACAGCGAGGCACCGGGCGACACCGGCCGGGCATGACTCAACACCAGCTGGTATGAACCGAACCATCTAAGGAGGCGACCCTAATCACGTCGATAATGACGCAGAGAACTAACATTTTAATTAGCACGTCTCGAAAAGGAGCCTTGTGGCGCCGCGACCGAACACTAAGGACCTCCACCGTCACAGGGGCTGGAATCCATCACATGGCCGGAGAGGGAGGGAGGGAGGGAAAGGGGAAAAGAGAAAAAGAGAGAGGAGGAGAGGGAGGGAGAAATAAATAAATAAATAAATAAAGAGAGAGAGAGAGAGAGAGAGAGAACCAGAGAAAAGAGAAAGACAAAAAGAGACAACCCTAGAAAAGAGACTGAGGAAAAAAAAAGAGAGAGAGAGAGAGAGAGACAGACACTACAGACAGACAAACCGACCGACAGAGACCGATCGACACAGAGACGTGGGGACTGGAATCCAGCCGCACACCCGCAAAAGGCCATGTCCCGTCGGATCCTTCGCTACGGCATTAACAAACCCGCAGAGGCCGTCTCCCTTCGCCACACTAAACTCGGGGACAACTACGAGCTCAGGCGGTCCCTCGGTTTACGAAAGGGGAAGGACAGTCACGTCGATAAGGTGGAGGGGGGGGGAGAAGAGGAAAGAGTAAAAGAGAAGTGAAAAAGGAGAGAAAGAGAGAAAGAGAGAAAGAGAGAGAGATGAGAAGAAAAGAGAGAGAGAGAGGAGAGAGAGAAATGGGAAAGAGAGAGCGAAGAAAAAAAGAAGGAAAGAGAGAATGAAGGAGAAGGAGGAGAGGATAAGAGGAAGAAATGAGAGAGGGAGGAGAAGGAGAGAGAAGAGAGAACCCCCCCGGGGGGAAAAAGGAGGGCCGGGGGGGGGGGGAAAAAGGGGGAAAAAAAAAAAAAAGGGAAATTAAAAAAAAAAAAAAAAGGGGGAAAAAAAAGGGGGGGGGGGGGGCTGGAAAAAAAAGGGGAGAGGGGGGGGGGGAGGGGGGAAAAGGAAAAAAAAGAGGGGGAAAAGGGGAAAAAAGAGGGGGTTGGGTGAAGGGGGGGGAAAACCCAAAAAGGGGAGGGGGGGAAAAAAAAAAAAAAAGGGAAAAAAAAAATGTTTTGAAAGAAAAGAAAGAAAGGGGAAAGAAAGGAAAGAAGGGGAGGGAAAGGGATGAAAAGGGAAAAAAAAAAAAAAAAAAAAATAGGAAAAGGAAAATGGGAAAGAAACAATAAAATAAAAAAATTTTAAAGGGAAAGAAAAAAAAATAAAAAAAAAGAAAAGAAATTTAAAAAATATGGTAAAGAAAAAGAATGGTATATAGGTTAAAAAAGGAATATTGTAATAGTAAAATATTAAAGAATAGTAAATAATTAAATTGAAAAAAAAAAGTTAAAAGTAAAGGAAATAGAAAGAAGGGAAAAGGAGGGAAAAAAAAAAAATAAAAAAAATAATTATAGAAGGGAAAAAAAAGAAGGAAAAAAAAGGAAAAGAAAAAGAATAAAAAAAAAATAAAAAGGGAGAAAAAAAATAAAAAAAGGGAATAAAGGGGGGAAAAAAGGATTTTTAATTTTTTAAAAAGGAAATTTATATAATATTTATATAAATTTATAAAATATATTATTAGATATATGTAAGATAATATGTTAAAATATAAATATTTTTTATTAATATTATATATAATTATATAGGGTAAATTTTATATTATATTTATATTAATATAGGGTTATATATATATATATAATATAATATATTATATAAAATTATAAATATATATATATATATTATATATGAAATATATATATATTATATATATATATATATATATATAATATAATATATTTTATAAATATAATATATATAATAAATATATAATATATATAGTAAATTATAAAATATTAATATAATAAATATATATATAATAAAATATATATATATATATATAATAAAAAAAAAAAAAAAAAAATTTTTAAGTATATATTTTAATTATTATATAATAAATTTTATATAAAAATTATTTTTTTTTTTTTAAAATTATTTTATTTTTTAAAAATATATATATATTATATTATTTGTAAAATTATATAGTATATTGTTTTTATATTAATTTTATATAATTATAATATTATATTAAATAAAATATATATATAATATATAAATATAAAATATTAAAATAAGGTATATAATAATATTTATATATAATATTCTAATATATATTATTATATAATATTATATATTATAAATATTATATAAAAAAATATATAGTTTTTGTTTTTTTTTTTTTTTTTTTTTTTTTTATTTATTATATTTATTATTATAATTATATTTTATTTTTATATAATATAATATATAAAATTATATATATAATAAATATTTTAAATATTTAATAATAATATTATTAATATATATAATATAATAATATATATAAAATTATATAGATATATTAAATTTTAAATATATTTTTGTTTATATTATTTATATATATTATAATATTATATATAATATAATATATATAATATAATATATTATATATTTAAATATATTATAATATTTAATAATAAATATAAAAAATATATTTTATAATATAAAATTATTAAAATATTACAATATATATATAATATATAATTAATAATATATTAAAAACCCCCAAAAACAAATATTAATATAATATATATATATATAAATTAATTTATATTTTTTTTTTTTTTTTTTTTTGGGGTTTTTTTTTAAAATTAACAATATAATATAAAATAAATATAAATACATTAAAATTTAAAAATTTAAATATACATATTAAAATATATAATATATAATTTTTAATAAATTACATATATATATAATATTATTTTAAAAAAAATTATATATATATAAAAAATAAAATATATATATAATAATAATATATATATTTGCTCGCGTTGTTTTATAGGATCATTCTCCTTACAATATTCATATTCACCCATTTTTATATATTTATTAAGTTTCCGCGCTGTTTCTTTCCAAAATTTTAATAAATAGACAGAAAGGGATAGAGAGATAGAGAGACAGATAGAGAAAGAGAATGGTAGAGAGAGAGAGAATCTTAAAACTGCGTCGTGCATCACGGATGAATACCCACACACGCGGCGCAATGCGTGGTGACTGGAACAAGATTAAGCGACGACCCCCCCCCCCCCCATCCCCCACCCAAGGGCCCGGACATTCCCACTACCGAGAGAAAGTTCGAAAAATTATGCCTCGCGTGGCGCTTGTGCTGTCATCAAAAGGGGGGGGGGGGGCGGGTTAGGGGGCTTCTGGGTGGCGCTACGCTAAAACGTGCCATCACGGGCCGACCCGAGGCGGCGTTCCCCCAAGAGGGGAGCGGGAAAGAACAGCGAGCCGAGGCACGGTTTTTGGCGCCGCTTGCTCGAGGAACTACGCATTGCAGATTCCGTTCCCCCGAGCGAGCGCAACGCACTCGGACGATGCTCGCGCCCAAGCACCGAGCGCCGCCGCCACGCCTCCTTCCGCGCGTGCAAAAACAGAGAAAGCCACCTTGCTGTTGCTCTTCCACTGGGCCCTCGTCTCGCGCCGCTGCCACGCGGAACGGCGGCGCGTAGCAACGTGCAGAGGCTAGAGTAATATTGAGAAAGCATGGGCCAAGGAAGAGCTTTTGCTTGTGATAATTAGAAACAACACACAATAAAGTTCCTTTTCAGAGTACAACAATACAGGTTGTTATATCTTACATATAAGCTTTGCATAGTTGACACGTCAAGGAGTTCAACTAAAAGCTCAATGCTGCTTCGCGCGCCAGGGTAGTCAATACATGTGCCTGCAAAGGCAGACGTAGCACAAGGCGAGAGCAACAGCTGTGCGAGGTCCGGGCGGCGGGTGAGGGATCAAGGTCGCGTGGAAGGTAAGGCTTCCACAAGGCCAGGGTGCCCCACTCGCTCACAAAGTGCCACGCGTGCTGAGGAGAGTCCCTGCGGAGGGCAAAATAACGACTCCCTCCGACATCATCAACAACGCCACCCTCAACAAACGAGGTCAGTATGAGGTCACTCACAGCGGAGATAACAGAATTTATAAGATAACCTCCTCCCCCCCCCCTTTCCGACAATGTTCCTGACCTTCTTCCTCACGCGACACACTTAACCCCGTCCCGGAGGCCCGCCGCACTCTCACCCACACCCTGACCCCAACACAGGCAGGTTTATATCCGTGATCTAGGCTTACGCACTCGCCCCCGTCATGCTCAACATAATGGCCACGCGGACGAAAGCACGGACCCCTCTCCCGCACGCTAGACACAACAATGGCCAGCCTGGGACGGTGGCCAGCCTAAGGGCAAGAAAAGGACATCCAGAATTTCGTTATCTGACCGCGCCGATCCTTCCCTTCCCTCCCCCTTCACTCTCTCTCCTCGCACTTCCTATCCCTGATTTCACCCCTAATCTGTTCACTCTTCTCGCCTTCCCCGACTCGATTCGTAGCCTTCGCTTCGGCACTCGCTCGTGCTCAGGGTCCTGCCAAGTATCATGTGTGTATGCTAAAGGCTATGTTAGACAACGTTTGCATGGTAAAGGGCCTATCACATAACACATGTTTATACTAAAGAAATGCATCAACAGGTACGTGATGCTAACGCAATTTGATAATTGGTACTATTTGTATAGTTATAGTTAATCCTCTAAGACTTTGACGTTGTAAACTAATACAGATCTGTGAGGCTTTGTTTTGTGTGTAAGAAGAAGAGAGAAGGAGGGAGGGATGGAGAGAAAGAGAGAGAGAGAAAGAGAGAGAGAGAGAGAGAGAGAGAGAGAGAGAGAGAGAGAGAGAGAGAGAGAGAGAGAGAGAAAGAGAGAGAGAGGAGAAAGAGAGAGAGAGGAGAAAGAGAGAGAGAGAGAGGAGAAAGAGAGAGAGAGAGGAGAAGAGAGAAGAGGAGAAGAAAGAGAGAGAGTGGAGAGAGAGAGGAGAGAGGAGAAAGAGAGAGAGGAGAAAGAGAGAGAGAGAGAGAGAAAGAGAGAGAGAGAGAGGAAAGAGAGAGAGAGAGAGAGGAAAAGAGAGAGAGAGAGGAGAAAGAGAGAGAGAGAGAGAGGAGAAAGAGAGGAGAGAGAGAGAGGAGAAAGAGAGAGAGAGAGAGAGAGGAGAAAGAGAGAGAAAAAGAGGAAGAGAGAAGAGAGAGAGAAGAGAGAAAAGAAAGGAAGAAAGAGAAGAAAGAGAGAAAGAGAAAGAGAAAGAGAGAGAGAGAGAGAGAGAGAGGAGAGAGAGAGAGAGAGAGAGAGAGAGAGAGAGAGAGAGAGAGAGAGAGAGAGAGAGAGAGAAAAAATACACAGACAGAGAGAAACCGAAACTACAGAGAGACAGAGAGGGAGAGAGGCAGAGAGCAAGAGAGCAAAGCAACACCAACCCAAATGGAAAAAAGGCCGAGAAATGGCGGGCAAAATATATCAACTAGAAACTGGCAAGAGAAACGAGCGGAACATGTAATCAGTCTAAACGCAAGTGGGTTAATAACCAGGAAAAACAGGTTGCCGGGCGCCGCTGAGATGAGCGCGAGAGCAGGAAAAGCGAGGCGGCCGACCGAGTCTCCGCACCCTGCACAGCACGCCCGCACGCCCAAGCTAGGTTTTCATGCGACAGACACTGGGAAACAGACGCTATTTCAACACAGCGATGAATACCAAAATCTTGCTCAAAGTATGGATGCACTTTGCATGCTGCGATTTAATTTCCAGGGTATGCAAGCTAAACAATCTGTGCCCGACTTCGAAGAGCCCCGCCTGCATGCATATCATGATGGTCATACCTACATGCACATCACTGAAGTCAAGCATACCAAAACCTCATCTACGAGCATTACTGTTTCAGCATTGTAATGAACTCATGACTCCAATCTTTAACGAGTTAGAAATGCCTTCTCCTTGACATCTCCAGGACAGGAGGCCCAGTAGCCTATCGAAACCGCGGAATCCCAAGCGAAGTCGTGGCCCCAAACGCACATGCCTCACCTGGAGGAGTCCCCCCCCCCCCGTACAGCCCGGGCGGGGGTGTGCCTTACCAGGGGCGGCCAGCATCAGGTGACGTCATCGCCCTAATCTACACGCAAGCCGCCTGCCTCTTAAATCACCCGCGCCGAGAATGTCTGGTGCTCGAAGGCGCTGGTTGAAGCAACGGGCGATGTTGCCCGCCTTGTTATTATGCTTGACATGGCAATACCCTACCTTGGACCGAGCGCCGAGACCTGTCTATCACTGCCCCACGACGGACGCTATCATTCCCAAGCCGTATTCGCATCACGCACGGCGAGACGGCGCCCCGAACTCATAGAAAGCCCTGTGGACGGGGATGTACACAATACGTGCTCGTGGAGTGGCGCGTGTCTGGCCTATTGATGACGCCGCGCCTGGCATCTGGCCGGCCTCCGACGCTTATAGACTTCCTGCTTTCAATGACAACGCTCCAAACGTGCTATGTTATTCCCATAGGGGGAATTCCTGCGTAAAACACCGAAAAGGTGCCTGGGCAAGATTTGTGGCTTCTCACCTCCTGTGCCATTTGATATTACACTTTTCAGCGGGGTCACAGCCACTTCGCATACCTGGAGGATAAATGCTTGATATAATTAACCTCGCTTTCACGGGGAAAAAAAAAAAACATCCCTCAAGAAAGGGATTCGAAGGAAACAGCAAGAGACCAGACGGTTCGAAAAGCCGTGGGAAAGCACCTGCTCCGAGTGTCCACCTCCGTTGCATGGCATACGCGCCACATAGGCCTATCACACGCCATTAGCCCGTGTAACTCGACGCCGGGTAATTTCACCTGAATATTCATCTTGTGTCTCTGTATTTGCCTGGGAGTGTGTGACTCCCATCTACAGTTTAACTAAAAAAAAAGATCAGACCTGGCTTTTCAAGAGACCAAAGCCTCGATTCGAAACTGCATAGAGAGGATTCCACCTCCATGCCTGAAGGAGGGACTGAGGCCAAAACGTTTCTTCTTCTGACGCGGCGGAGGAGGCTCCTGCGATAAGAGAAGAGGCGTGACGTCGACATTACTCTCCCGTTCCCTCGCCGGGTGCCGGTAATATGATCCCCCACCCCCCCACCCCCGGTGCTGGACGAGGCGCCCTAGGCCCCGAAGGAATCACCGGGATGGAATTTACTTTGGGGGAAAAAAAAAATACGTAAATACATTGAACTTGTATCATTGCTGAAAATCTGAAAATACGCTGAAGTCCTAACCATCTATTTCTCTCTTCCTTTCTAACAACCCTCATGAAACCCACACTGTCCACCGACGTTACTGAAACGGACAGACGAACGCAATGTCAGCCCTTTCCCCACAAAACTTCGGAACGCGCGCGGCCTAAACTTTACCTCCGAGTCCTTTGTCAAGCACGGTGCTCCATTTTCCCTCAAGGTGGACCAACTTTAATGAATAAACACTGACATTCATGAAAACTGAGACATTATTTTTTTCGAAGGGAGGTAAAATTTCCATACCCGTAACGGTAACCAACGTCTGATCTACCTCTGAACATCCTCATTCATTGTAATATAAACTCAACCAGTAGTTCATAAAATTAAAAAAAAAGTAGAGGGCATGCCAACCGCACCCGCTCTGGGAGGAATCTCCTACGCAGAACACGCAGATTCAACACCTCAAAACACCCTAATCATTTTCCGCTTCGGTCCACACGCGCTGTCGAAGCTGGACCCCAGTCAGGAGTGAGTTTTTGCGATGATTGAGCCGCCCAGTGTAAACAAGGCACGCGCGACTCGCCCAGGACCGTGTCATCCGTGTCACTCCCGGCGCCCTCGTTGACGCATCCGCACACACACATACCCCGCCTGTTTGCCCCCCCCCTCTCCCCCCTCTCCCTCCGGCCTCTGCTTGAGTGCGCGGTCCTGATGCGGGCGTGAGGGCGCTCAGATCCTGGCAGACATCCTCTCCCTGGCCTGCTCGCACGCGCCGCCCTTTAATTGGCCTCACTTACACGCAGTCATGAGGACGCCAGGCAGGCACGCCACATTCCGAAGCCCCTCGAGCACCAGCGCTCTTTTGCATGATCGTCCCCGAGCGCGCCATGCAGAGGACGCTGCTGGCGGGGGAACTGGGAGGGGGGGAGGGGGTGCAGAACGCTACGAGCAGTGGATGGGGGGGGGGGAGGAGAAGGGGGGGGGGCATCAAGAATACCCACGACCTAATTTTTCTATCCACGGCCATACTGACATCCGAAATACAGACCAAAAAACGCGGCAACAACACAAAAGGGCAAAGACCGGTTGCAACCTACAGCCTCAGGCCACGCGCCCTTCGCCCTTCGCCTGAGGAGCGAGTGCCAGACCTAACAATGGCCCTGCATACGTCATCCTCGAGATTACCCTCCACCTCCTCGCTCTGCTGAGGGAGATGGATGGAGGAGGGAGAGAGGGTGGAAGAGGGACGGTTATCCACTCACCCCCATGTGGACGGCCGGCTGCCACAGCCCGCAACACACTTACCTACGGAAAGAAAAACGCAGGTTAATATTGCGTAATAAACAGGTTAGCTCGACGAATAAAAAGAAGAAATTGAAATTTATACCTTATATCTAATATATCTTAACACACACACACACACACACACACACACGCTAGCACGAGTATCATGGTCATGCTTTGTTATGACAGCCACGGACGAGCGATCCATCGCACGCACGCACGCTCGCCCGCCCGCATGCCCCCTCCTTCCCCCCTCCCCCTTCCTCATCTCCCTCCCCTCCCTCCCTCCCTCGCCGTGACCAATCTCCTCGAAACGACATCCATCACAGGCGAGGATCCGAGACCAAGCCGCGGTGCCCGAGTTCTTTGTCTGTCACCATGGGGTAGGTGGCACGTCATATATGGCACGGGCGACGACGGCGGGTGTGGGGGGGGGGGGGGGGGTAGGGGGAGGTGAAGTGGACAGCGTGGTGGTGTGTGGTCCGGTGTGATGTGGTGTGGTGTGGTATCGTCGTCAGCCACTCGTGTCGAAACTAATGGCGCGCGGGAGCCATTTTGGGGCATGGCGGTGGGGGGGGGGGGGACTGGTGCGGAGGAGAGTTTCGGCGGGGGGGGGAGGGGGTGGGGTGGGGTTACTACTGCCGTCATGTCACTTACCATTAACGAATACCACTTTTTTTCTCAATCCATCTAATCAATGCCGAGCCTGGACTAGACCTCCAACAAAGAGATAAAAAAAAAAAAAAAAAATCCAACGTCAAACCACCCGCGCAAAAACCTTACCTCCACCTTACCGGTCATGTCAGACAGAGGGGGGGGGGGGGGAGAGGAGAAGAAGAAGAAGAAGAAAAAAAAAAAAAAAACATCCCGTGACTGTCAAGCCCCAGCCAAGGCGGGGCGAGGGACCCATCCCGGCAGGATTTTCTCGCGTCTCCACTCTCCGTAATCCGCGCCATAAATCAGCCCACGTCAGCAGCTAACGAGTACAGGGGAGTCCTAGGGGCGTGTTATCGGGGCAAAAAGCGCAGGTAGAGGCGCGTGTGGCCGCGTCCCGCCCGCCGCGCCCGGACTCCGCAGGACTCTCACGCCCTGATAACGCGACCATCCCCGGAGGCGCCCACGCAGCCTCTCGCGAATTCTGGGAGATGACATCGTGATAATTCCGTTGCTACCGTCGAGCTCCCGGCGGTTATACAGTTAAGAAAAATCTCAGGATATTTCCCCTATGAAGAACAACCTGAAGAAATTTGGGTTAGATAATTCTCTTGACGCTACGAAGAGAAAGCGAGGAAGTAGGAAGGGAGGGAAAGAGAGAGGGAGGATAGAGATAGCGAGGGAGGGAGGATGGGGAGGAGGAAGGAGAGAGAGAGAGAGAGAAAGAGAGAGGGAGAGAGAGAGGGAGGGAGGGAGGGAGGGAGGGAGAGAGAGAGGAGAGAGAGAGAGAGAGAGAGAGAGAGAGAGAGAGAGAGAGAGACCTAACTTGGTCGCTCATACCTCCCTCTTTCCGTTCTTCCCCAATGCTTCATCCCTTAGTTCTATCTTCTTTCGTTCTATCTATCTTTCCTTCCTCCCTCCCTCCTTCCTCCTTCCTTCCCCTTCCGGCTACCAACACGACGTGGCGGACGATTGTACAACCGACCGGCTGCCGGCCTCGCCCTGACCACCGGAGCCAGGGTCGCCCTCACAGCCTGGCCTCCCTCCCTTCAGCGACCCACCTCCCTTCCCTCCCCCCGCATCCCACACCCCTCACACACCCTCCCTCATACGCCCACCCTCGTGAACCCTCATCAACCACTCGTCAATCGCCTAAATTCGACTCACTTAAAAAAACTTTCAACCTCTAATGTGCGTGCCCGTATGCATGCCCGTCTCCTGCAATGCCAGCGAGACGATTGCAATCGAAAGGTGCGGGATGTCAAATGCGTCTCATTCCATCACTATTTATTTAACATTTCATCAGTATCCATTTAAAACAACTAGTTTATTTTTAAATATACGTATCGCTCGATGGCAAGACGTAATCATCTATAATGATTTCCACATTCCCCAACACTAAGGCTTATCAGACCATAAACATAGATAAACATACCCCTCTAGGATACTAGCAACACAGGGCATTCTAGACCAGAGAATACCTAGCCCACGAAACATCACAAAATACTACAGGATTCCGCAACGACGCTGGGAAGTGGAATATACACAGGATTCCGCAGCGAAATTGAGAAATTAGAATATCTATTGGATTCCGAAACGAAAAATTGGAATGTTGTGTGTGTGTATATATATATATATATATATATATATATATATATATATATATATATATATATATATATATATATATATATATTATATATATATATTATATATATATATTTATTATATATATATTTATATATATATATATATATATTTATATATATATTATATATATATATATATATATATATATATACATATAATTCCGCAGCGAAGAAACTGGAATATACATAGGATTCCGCAGCGACAGTGATATTCTGGAATATTCACAGGATTCCGCAGCGACATTGAGATACTGGAATATAGACAGGATTCCACTGCGAAACCGTGGACGTGAGCCCACACCGGAAGCCCCACCCCGCCCGCGACAGCCTTCCTCGTGCCCAGCGCCTCCGCAGCCGCCAAAGTGCCTCCGAAGGCGTGGCGAGTCTCCTAGGGAAGCCTAACCTTATCGCTCGGGGCGTTACTCTTATCAGCAACAGGTAGCAGCGGCGCGGGGAGGCTACTGCGTGGCTGCCCCCCCCCCCCGGCACTTCCGTTTCCAGTGACCCTCGCACCTGTCATTCCACTCCCCTCCGCGCCGCCGACGGCTGTCCCACCTGTCGGCCGCAGCGGCCCTTGGCTATCCCTTCTCTGTTAGCTTTCCGGAAACAAAAACGACTATTTATTTATTTATCAATTTATCTATCAATTTATTTATCAATTTATCATTAATCAATCTATTTATCTATCTATCCATTTATTCACTTAATGGTCGACGCACTGGCTGGACGTCTCGCGTAAAGACCCAAAGTAATTCGGCGTTCAAGCGACGTTCACTGTTCGCAGGGGAGGCCAGGGGTCAGAGGCGAGCGCGGAGGGTCAGCGGCGACGATATCTACGGCCGGCATCGACAGGAACCTCCAAGGACACGAACTTTCGCTCTCCGCCGCCCGCCCTTCCCCGCCCCCCGCAGCCCTGTCCTTTCACGAGGCACGCCGCTCTTCCTCCTCCTTCTTCTCCGCCCCCTTCTTCTTCTTCTTCTTCTCCTTCTTCTTCTTTTCCTTCTCCTTCTTCTCCTCCCTGCTGCTCCTCCTCCTTTTCCCTCTCCTCCTCCTCCTCCTTCTCCTTCTCCTTTTCCTCCTCCTCCTCCTTTTCCTCTTCCTCCTCCTTTTCCTCCTCCTCTTCCTCCCCCCTTTATCCCGCATGCTCTCTCTCTCCCACTCCCTACTCGCACCTGCACACTTCCGCCTCCACAAAACACCCAACGCAAGGAGCACAGACTCAACTAAACCGCGACAGAGATCATTAACGAGAGAGAAAGAGAGAGAGAGAGAGAGAAAGAAGAAGGAGAGAGAGAGAGAGAGAGAGAGAGAGAGAGAGAGAGAGAGAGAGAGAGAGAGAGAGAAGAGAGAGAGAGAGAGGAGAAGGGAGGAGAGGGAGAGAGAAGAGAGGGAAAGAGAAGAAGAGAAAGAGGCGGAAGAAAGAGAGAGAGAAAAAAAGAAAAAACACGAGGAGAAAGATGAGCGTAGACCCAGACGAAGTTACGGCTAAACGAACCCTGACTCGCGCAGGTGGCGAAATAGACACGGCACAAAACAAGTACACCCAGAAGAGCCGACGCTCCGACACTAGGCATGAAGGTCAACGAAGCCCCCCGACGATCCGCCCGCCCCTCTTGCACCCACCTGCAACCATCTGCTGAACTCGCAAGGTCGTCCCTCGCTCCAGGATTCAGCAACATGCAATCCGGGGTCGTGGAAACCGAACCAAACGAACCGCATTTCGAGAACCGAACCCCGCAAAAGACCCCAAAGGGCCAGGCGCTCGACGGTTTTTCGGCGCGATCCGCACCTTCAGACAAGAGGCGGGTATTTCTCTATCCGCCTGACTCGATTCCCTGCGTTTATATCGCCTGTCTTCCATGCTAGAAGGGGATAAAGACAGCCCCGGCCACTTGGGCCCGAATCCAATTCCTTTCCCGACTTGCCTCCCGACATCCAACAAATCCTCTCCCGACATCCTTCCCGACATCCTCCCGACATCCAACCGACCCTCCCTTCCCGACTTGCCTCCCGACATCCAACAAACCCTTTCCCGACATCCAACCGACCCTCCCTTCCCGACTTGCCTCCCGACATCCAACAAATCCTCTCCCGACATCCCTCCCGACATCCAGCCGCCCCTCGACGCACTTCCTCCTCCAGGTCCCCACCAGGACAACCGACGCGTACTCACAACGCACCCGACTCCTTGCTACACGCCACCTGAGCACCGCGCGGGCGAGATACAAGCAAACGTTGACCCGAAAAAAAAGAAAAAAAAGAAAAGAAAAAAGAAAAAAAAAGAAAGAAAGAAAGAAAAAAAAAACGTATTGTTGACAAATGTCGAAAAGATACGAATGAGAATGATTATCTTCACAAAACAAGTGATGTATTTAATCGGTTTTATTTATATCTCCGTCAGAAATACACACATCGGAGAAATTCCAGAGCATTAAAACGTTGACCCGGAAAAAAAAAAAAACGTTCCATTGTGAGGGCTAAAAATCGACGTTTCAGGCACAATACACGCTTACTCTTGCATGTGCAAATCGACCGAAATGATGGAATCTGAGGGAAGTACATGGATGCATTCAAGTTACATATTTTGAAAAGGGATGGGGAGGAGGAAGAGGAGGTGGAGGAGGAGGAGGAGGAGGAGGAGGAGGAGGAGGAGGAGGAGGAGGAGGAGGAGGAGGAGGAGGGGGGAGGAGGAGAAGGGGGAGGTGGAGGAGGAGGTGGAGGAGGAGGAGGAGAAGGAGAGAGGTGGAGGAGGAGGAGGAGGAGGAGGGGGAGGGAGGGAGGAGGAGAGAGGGAGGGAGGTGGAGGAGGAGGAGGAGGAGGGGGAAGAAGGGGGAGGGAGGGAGGAGGAGAAGGAGGAGGAGGAGGAGGAGGAGGAGGAGGAGGGGGAGGTGGAGGAGGGGGGAGGAGGAGGGGGGAGGAGGGAGGTGGAGAAGGAGGAGGGGGAGGAGGAGGAGGAGGAGGGGGGAGGTGGGGGGGGGAGGTGGAGGAGGGGAGGAGGGGGAGGAAGAGGAGGAGGAGGAGGAGGAGGAGGAAGAGGAGGAGGAGGAGGTGGAGGAGGAGGGGGAGGTGATAATTCGGAATATAATAAAAGGAACACTTTGATAATCCGATAAAAAGGGGAACACCTACGTAATCCGACAATAAAAGGAAAGCTTTGAATGGAAAACTTCGACACTGATCACTTGCGTAATACGAGGGTCAAGGCAGACTTAGACATGTTTAGGCATTTTGCGGGTGAGAGGGGGAGGGGGGAGGGGGGAAGGGGAGAGGTTGAGAGGGAGTGGGGCGTTGTAGTGGGGGGGAGGGGCTTAGGTCGGGGAGGAGCTTAGGAGGGAGTGGGGGGAGGGGCTTAGAAGTAAGGAGAGGGAGAGAGAGAGAGAGGGGAGAGAGAGAGAGATGGAGAAGGGGAGAGGGGAAAGGGGAGAGGAGGGGAGAGAAGTGAGAGAGAGAGTGAGAGAGAGGAGAGAGAGGAGAAAGAGAGAGAGAGAGAGAATGAGGGACTTAGGACAGGGGGAGTGGATAGTGGAAAGGGGGGGGGGGAGGGTGTTGCCGAGGCTCCATAAATCAAAAGGTGGGCACAGGGGCCTCGCTGTACGGGCGCCGCCCCTGTGCACGTGACGGCCTGACCCACGCCCCTACACCCACTCCATATTACTACGCACTTGCTGCTAGTGTGGCCTAAAAACTACCTAAAATGGCCTAAAACTGCCCTAAAAGGGGTCCCAGTGATATTTACACAATAAGGGAACAGTGTCAAGTCCAAAGAGATGGACTTGTAAATGCGATGGAAATATTTCTCTGCAAAAAAAAAAAAAAAAAAAAAAAAAAAAAAAATTCTGCACCTCAGGCTTACGGACGAAAGATCACTCGGGAAATATAACCAAACGTATTTTGAAGAACAAAGACCGAAAGAAATACAGAAGAAGAAGAAGGAAAAAAAATAAAAATAAAATAAACAAGGAAAAAAGCGAAAGAAAGAAAGAAAGAAAGAAAGAAAGAAAAATATGTATATATATATATATATATATATATATATATATATATATATATATATATATATATATATAATATCGAAAGCGGGTCTCTTACACCATGCACCCACTCGCGCCTTCAAAATCGCCATATCCTTAAGAACACATTACGACCCCCCCCCCCCTCCACCCCCCCACACACACCTGGGCTCCACCTCGATTAAGCGAACGAGGACACGATAGCATCTGAAGCCCCGATTACCGGCGCTGCCCATTCATTCACTCCCATCACGGCCATGATTTACGACTCGCGAATTGGATCGCCTTACGCAGGGACACGGCTGCCATGGGGGAATGGGAGGGGAGGGGGAGGGGGGAGGGGGAGGAGGGGGAGAGGGATGAGGGGAGAGGGGGGAGGGCGATCGGACTGGGCGAAGAAACGTCACAAAAAACAGAAAAAAAAGAAGAGATGAAAGAAATAGGCTTACATATAATAATAATAATAATAATAATAATAATAATAATAATAATAACGATGATGATGACGCTGATAATGGAAATAACAACAACAACAACAATAATAATAATAGTAATAATAATAACAAAAAACATAAAAACATAACATAATAATAAAACACAGATTTGAACAAAACTAAAAGAAAATAAAAGTCATAAAACATTTCTGCTGCAAGATACACGATGCCCATAGCTCCGTTTCTGCTTGGCAATAGGCCAGTCTCGTGCGAGTGCACATATGGAAGCCTCTGGTTTTGGGATGTTCCGGAGCCAGATTGAAATCGTTGAATAATAAAAATAATAATAATAATAATAAGAAGAAGAAGAAAGAAGAAAAAAAAGAAGAAGAAAGAAGAAAAAAAATAGAAGAAGAAGAAGAAGAAGAAAGAAGAAGTAGTAAAATATGAAGAAGAGAAAGGAGGAGGAGGGGAAGAAAGAAGAAAAAGAAAAGTGTGAAGAAGAGGAAGAGCAAAGGAACAGGAAAAGGAAGAAGAAGAAGAAAAATATGAGGAAGAGGAATAAGATGAAGAAAAAGAAGATGAAGAAAACATGTAGAAGAAATATAAAAAAAAGAAGAAGAAAAGATGAAGAAGAAAAAGAAGACGAATAATAATAATAATAATAATAATAATAATAATAATAATAACAATAATAATAAATAATAATAATAACCGATTCTTTTCGATAATGTAGAAGGATTCTGTCGCGAAGAAGCAGCACAGGAGGGCCAAGGAGGGCCATGGGGAGGGAAGCTAAGGGATATGTGCGTGGGGTCAGGGCAGAGACATCTGCACGCGCGCACACACACGCGCGCACACAGACACACACAACACACACACACACACACACACACACACACACACACACACACACACACCACACACACACACACACACACCGTATGAGCTCCCACATATACGTCCTGCGGGTAAAAAAAACAACAACAAAAAAAAAAAAATACATGAAAAATAAACTAGCTTTATTTAACTGAAATCGTCATTGTAGGAATATGTAGGAAAATACGAAACAGGAATCAACGAAGAAGTAAATAAGTGAATAAACAAAAATACACAAATAAATAAATAAATAAACACACTTTTCGGGCACGGGAGTCAAGCCACGCCCATCCCCCCCCCCCACACACATTCGCACCGCCCCCGGGAACCACCTACTCAAAACCACTCACAATATCGCCCATAAGTAATTAGCGTCCTAGTAACTGGAATCCAATTAGCATCCTAGGTAATTAGAATCCAATTAGCATCCCCGGTAATTAGAATCCCCCCCCCCCCGATGGAATTCCCTCTAGAATCCTTCGCGTGACGTCATCCGCCACCGAAACTAAACAGCCTTAAGGGGGTCCTAAGGGGCGATGCGAACCCCGATACAAAGAACGGCAATTCCTGCGCCGCACCACTGATGCATATTGGGCGGTCTATATACATATATACATATAAATATATATTCTTTATTTATATATATGTATTGCATGTTTTTCCTTTTTTGTCTATCTCACATCATACATACATACATACATACATAGATATATATATATATATATATATCATATATATATATCATGATGATATTATTAACATTATATATATAATATATATATAATATATATGTACATATATATATAACATCACAATAACTATATATATACAATATACTTACATATATATGTATACATATCATTATATAATAATAATATATACTATTCTATATATATATATACTCACATCTTTACTACTATTATATATCTATCTATATTATACTTATATTCTACTTATGATATTCTATCAACATATATATATGCCATTGTATATAATAACAATAGTCATAATAATATCATACTATCTTCCCTGATAATATCACTCAACTACACACTTATATATTCTCATTCTATCTATCTCTTCCGCTATCATCCAGCTCGTGCTCGGGCTCTCCCGCCGATCCTCGCTTCTCTCTATGTGTACCCCTTCTCCTCTCTTCTCTCTAGCATACTCTGCAAACCAGCCACTCCTCCATGGCCATCTGTACCACGCACGATCCGCTCTGTCGCCCTCTGCATCGCTCAATCCACGGCCTTTCCCGCACACCTCTTGACCCAGGCTAACGTCCACCTGCCCTCTCCCCCGACCTCGATCTCATGCGACGCGGCCCTCGAAGACCGCCCTCTGCACAAAGCGGAGAGGTCGAGCGGAGACTGCAGTCAGCCTGCGACGGCAGAGCTCGACCCCGGTGAGGAGTCACGAACATCTGACGCAGGCGGAGACAGTGCCAGGCCGTGCCGGGCTCTCCCGCGCGACCTCGCTGCCCAGGTGACCCCTGCCGCCCTCCTGCAACCTGCAACCACCCTCCTCCATGGCATCAACCGACACGATCCGTCTGCGCTGCATCGAAATCAGGTTGCAGCAGCTTGACTCAGGCAACGCAACCGACCTCTGACCTCGATCTCCATGCGACGTCGGCCTCGGGAGATCCGCCCTCGGCCGAAGGAAGGCGCGAGATGCAGGACCGCGCGGCAGAGCTCGAGGCCCCCGGGAGGGAGTGAATCATCGGGCGGCAATGCAGGAAGAGCGCCATCTGGGCTGCCGTGGGACGAGGGATCGAGAGAGAGAGGGAGAGGGAGAGAGAGAGGGGGGGAGGAGAGAGAGAGAGAGAGAGAGCGAGAGAGAGAGAGAGAGAGAGAGTTGGAGAGAGAGAGAGAGAGAGAGAGAGAGAGAGAGAGAGAGGAGACGGGAGAAGAGAGAGAGAAAAGAGGAGAGAGAGAGAGAGAGAGAGAGAGAGAGGAGAGAGAGTGTTTGTGTTTGTGTTTGTGGTGTGTGTGTGGTGTGTGTGTGGTGTGTGTGTGGTGTGTGTGTGTGTGGCGTGTGGGTGTGTGTGTGTGGTGTGTGTGTGTGTGGTGTGTTGTGTGCGTGTGCGTGTGCGTGTGCGTGCGTGCGTGTGCGTGCGTGCGTGTGCGTGCGTGCGTGTGCGTGCGTGCGTGTGCGTGCGTGCGTGTGCGTGTGTGTATGTGCGTGTGACCCGTTTTCGCAAGGAATGTCTTAACACCGCACAGCGACCAGAAAGATCTAGAAGCCTGCTATGCAAATTGAGCATGTACTGGCAGGCGGTAAGGGAATGCATGGAGCAACAGTTGGTACCCCCTCCCCTCTCCCCCCTCCCCCCTTTCTGCAACACGTGAGGAATTTATCAAAGCGAACGCCGCTCCAACGCCGCTGATCTTAAGTGCTTTGGTAACCTCTTGCCTCAAGCTGCGAGTGCATTATCTTTGGGAAAATTCGCTTTAAATTTTGAAATGGCTCCTGCGAAGGTTTCTGGTTCGGGAACCGATCGCCTGGTTGTTAAATTTGGCAATTTAATGCCGTAGATTTCAAAATCCACGCCGGGTTCTTTTTCGTTCTCAAAAAAAAAAAAATAAATAAATAAATAAATAAAAAAAGTCATAGCTTCCAAAGGACGACGTTTCGAACACCAAACATAAAATTCCTCCTTTAACACGAGCCTTCACCTCGCATAGAATCTGCACAATCAGCTGCCTACACAAACGAATCGGAAACGACAGTGTATTATTATCCTTCCAGAATCAGTGACGAGAATCCCAAGGGCATCTCTTCCCTAACCACAAGAAAAACACAAAGCGCTTTCTCTAAAAATGACACGATTTACAATGTTTTTTTTTCGAGCAAGAGCCATGGCTGCAATGTCAACAAATACACAGGCACTCATCCCGCTGCATGAAGCCGATGCCTCTGAATAAACTATAGATATCCAAACATATTACGTTAAAATAAATGCGAATTAAATACATTCTCGATATATTAACACGAACAGAAAAAAAAATATATATATATATATGTACCATCAAAATAAAAGGAAAGAAAATAAATATTATTAATATATACGCGAATAAAAGAAACTCACGGCATACTCAAGACACGAAAAAAAAAAAAACATACCATCAAAATAACCACACAAAAACAAAAACAAAAAACACATTCACGATATACGCGAAGAAAAAAACCAAGACAAAGAAGAATAAGGAAAGAGAGAGAGAGAGAAGAAAAAAACACTACCCAACACCAGCCAACTGAATCGAGCTCTCGTTTCCACGCCGGACCGCAACCAGGCTTTGATCTCCCGCGAAACAATTACGAAGACGCGGGCGGCTGGCGTACCGTGACATTCCGAACACCTGGATATTCATAACACGCGGCCGACATTACACCTCTCGAATGCGTTATAAACCAAATGCGGTTTACCTCCACCGTATTAAAAACAACGTAACAACGACGAAAATCGAGGCAGCTAAAACCACGAGCGCCATCTTCGTGCTACTTTGCCCCCCAAAAAAGAGAGAGAAAAAAAAAGAGGGAAAAAAATTAGCCACGTAACACTACCGCTGCGTATTTAAGGGTGTCGGATTACATCTGCGTGATGCTGAATC